>NW_026067978.1:4048794-4250017 GCF_014885135.2 Alexandromys fortis | reverse complement strand
ATATATGTATATATATATTTATAGCCTGCCTGTAATGGGGTAGATGTCACTTCTCAAAGCAGAGGCAGAACAGAGTTTGGCTCAAAAGGACAGGCTTTACTTCCAGAGACAGAGGAAAACACGTGAAATGTCTCATGGACTGGGTGTTGGTACAGCTGCCCTGAAGGAAGCTGTGAGTGAAGGGTCAGAGGGTGAGTACCCTCCCATCTCCCAGGGGAGCTTGCTTGCTTCAACCTGCCCTTCACTGTTTCTCAGCCCTCTCTTCACTCTAACCCCACAATCAAAATCTCTCTGCACCATAGCCCATCCGCTTGGACTGGCAATTCCTTTGAAATGCAGCTCTCACTCAAGTATGGCTGACTTCTTCATGAGAGTCTCCACAGCCTTTATTAAGTGACCAGTGGCAAGCTTGTCAGACATGGCAGCAACCCGACCCAGATACACAGCTGAGTCCCAAGGCTGGAGCAGAGGGCCATCACAGTGCCTAATTAAAGCTGTCTTTGAAAACTCCAGCTCCCCTAAGTAGAGCAAAGGTGTTCCTTCCTGTCACCCCTGGCTTGGCGGCCTGTATAGACAATGGGACGTATGTGGCAATCCGAGCCTTCACACACAATTCACAGTAAGGGGACTGCCTCTACTGCGTCTCCTCGTAGTCGTCCCCCTCTGCCTTGTTTGTGTCCCCTCGTGTTTCTGAGACTGTAAGGTGAGTCCCTTACACCTTTCCTCTCTGATACTTTGGCTGTGAGTGCCAAAGTGTCCTCTGGTCTCCATGTACATATGTATGTGATACACAGATGCGCACACAAACATGCATGTGTGCTCAAGCCAATCCCACTTTCTGTCTGGCCTGGCTCATCAGAGGAGAAATGTTACAGTCTTTTTCCCTCAGGAGTTTCTTCAAGAGATAAGCTAATGACTTTGGGCTCCCATGGACACAGGAAAGCTGAGTCAAAAACAGGGCCTCTGTGTGGATGAGGAGGCCCACGTCTGTTCCCCAGCTCTCACTTGGGTCACAGGAAGCAGAGGCTTCACCTAACCTCTCTCCCTCCATGCAGGAGAGAGGCAGCATGGATGCGCTCCGCTCCATTGCTCTCCTGCTCTGAAGTACTGGGCTCCTCCACACAGCTCCATGAGGGGCTGAATCATCTCAGCAGAAGCTACCCCTACCTGGGCTCAGATGTGCCCCTCATACCACGTGAGATGGGCCTCTTTTGACCTCAGGAGAACTCAGGGTCCGCCCCAGGAAAGGCTCAAAGAGGGACCAGACCTCACAGAGGACACGAGGCACTGAGAAGTCAACACTGTACTAGCAGACGGGAGCCGAGTCAGAACCCCAGGCCCCCAGGTCCCCTGCCCAACTCCCATGGGTCTCTTGTCAGCTTTGTGGGCAGTCATATTTGTCAAGTGAATGAGCATCCAGCGTCACTGAGAAGCAGTCGCTTGCTTAGACAGCAAATGCCACCGTGTCGGGCATTGCGAAATACTAGGGTCAGGCACATGGCTGGCCCAGGGCAGAAAACCATATGGATGCCTGAAATTGTAAGGCATATGTAAGGCTATAAGATGCACTGTGCCTTGCCCTCGTCCCTCCCTCTCCCAACCCACGCATTCACGGTGTTCCACCACCGAGCATCTTTGCAAAGCACGCTTCTTGTTTGGTGCAGGTGCTACAGAGACACCACATCGGGTGAAGCTGAGAAAGCTTCGGAAGGCAGGGTTAACAGTGGGTTCAACCCCACCAGCCTTAGCTGAGGGTCCCGTGGCCACCTGCCACTCATCACCATTGCTATATGACGTTATCCATCAAAGACCTCCCCTTCGTACCTCTTGACTGGCGCAGATGAATGAGGGGACAGTTCTGGGGGAGAAGGGACCTATTTCTGACCTCAGCCTTCACAATCTCCACATGGGTGCGCCACTCCGGTGACATCATGACCAATCTCTGCCCAGGCACATATTTTTTTTAGATCTTTATCAGTTTTACAAGGGCAACTGACTAGTGGCCCCATCAGGTGACAAAGAGACATGATATGATTCACACAGGCCACAAATGGTTCAGGGACAAGGGGAAACCCCCACAGTCTGAAGTCTTTTGAATTACTAGGCTCCTCTTTCCCCAGGCTCCAAACATAAAGGATCCAGATGTCACCCCAGCCTTCTGCCCAGAATACCTTAGAGTCTCTATGGTGACTGAAATATACCATAATAACCTCAGTCCTGTAGGTCACCCAGTGCTGACATCCGCCGCCCTTGCCTGGCTCCCGACCCCTTCTCCCTTCTGAATGGTCCCAACTCTATGGTTGTAAAGGCTCCATCTACCCTGCTACCACCTGCCTCCTCCCTTATAGAAGAAACGGGTTGAAAGACTGCAGTGGACCAGCTGCCCATCTCCCATCAGGTCACCCGCCCACTCTGTTCTCCTTTCCTCCGCCCCGGGCAGGAGCTGGAGCAGAGCCTCGGTCTCAGCCGCACTGCGCCTTGCTCTCTTCCCTCCCCCTCCCAACCCACGCGTTCGCAGTGTTCCACCACCGAGCATCTTTGCGAAGCACGCTTCTTGTTTGGTGCAGGGGCTACAGAGACATGGGGTGAGGCTGAGAAAGCATCCGAATGAGGGACTCAACACGCCATTGGGTCTCTACCCCCAGACTAGCAACCTCTATCAGCTGCGGCTCTGCAGCCTGGCAATACCACAGCAGGGCAGCCCATAGGCTTCTGTGCATGCGCACCCTACAGCTCTGAGCAAAATGAGTTGAGACCCAGCACTCCGCCCTTGGCCACTGGGTTCTGGCCAGCAAGACTGGGTTGGACAAGGGTAAGTGTTGTGGGAAGCCCAGGGTTACAGAGAGAAACTGATTCAATGCAAAGAAGGTGTACCTTGCCCAAGGCCAGTTGCCAGTGCAAATTGGCCCGACTGGAGGTCTGACGTCAACTCCAGCCTTTCTAACTCTCCACAATCCATCATGCCTTCTCCTCTCGCCCTTGAACTTGATGTCCATCTAGTGCCCTCCTCTTCCCGCAGCAAAAGCTGCTTTTGGAAAAGGCACGTCACAGTTGTCCCTTAGCCCTGGCTGGCCATTGTTTCCTCTGCTGCAAAGAGGACCAGCCTCGTCTTAGTGTGGACACCAAGTGGGTCATTCCTTGAGGTCATGGGGTGAAAGATGGATGGTCTGGAGACCTATGGGGGAAAGGCCAAAGACCTGTGGGAGACTGGAGCAGGCATTCCCTTTTCAGCCTCCTCTCTGCAGTGGGTGTGGTAAGAGCTGACAGAAGTCTCTCAGGCAATGGGTTTCTCACTCTTAAAGGAGAATTTGCTAACAAGACACAGTATCAGGAGAGGTGGACTTTAAATTACCCATACCTGAGTTTAAATTCCATCTCTATGGCCTCAAGAAAGCTTCCTCTCCTCTCTAAGGCGCCCGTCTGTTTATCAGTATTATGGAAATAATTAAGCTTTAAATACTTTGCAAACTTGAGAGAACCAAAAAGGCTGAATTATGCAGTGTCTTAAAGCCTGGGCACTGTGATCAGCTTACATGGGCTAAAGACCAGCTCTTGTGTTTATAAGCTGTTGATCCCAGGAAAGTCACTTAACCTCTCTGAGCTTTCATTTTCCCCTTTGGAGAATGAGCTGATAGTAGCACTGCTTCCTGTGATTGGCAGTGAGGAGGAGTCAGTCAGCTGCCACACTTGGAAAGGATTGGCTGCAGCAACGGACAATGGCATACGGCAAACCTTAGTATTAGCTATGGTTCACAGCACTCAGAATAGCCCTATTCCCAAGCAAACGCTCCACATACAATGGTCATATTCCAAAAAGAGGAACATGGGATGTACTCACTCATAATTGGTTTCTATCCATAAATAAAGGACATTGAGCCTATAATTCGTGATCCTAGAGAAGCTAAATAAGAAGGTTAACCCAAAGAAAAATATATAGTCATCCTCCTGAATATTAACCTTCATCAGGCTATGAAAGGAGACAGAGACAGAGTTCCACATTGGAGCACCGGACTGAAACCCCAAGGTCCAAATCAGAAGCAGAAGGAGAGAGAGCACGAGCAAGGAACTCAGGACCACGAGGGGTGCACCCATACACTGAGACAAGGGGGATGTTCTATCGGGAACTCACCAAGGCCAGCTGGACTGGGTCTGAAAAAGCATGGGATAAAACTGGACTCGCTGAACATAGCGAACAATGAGGACTGCTGAGAAGTCAAGAACAATGGCACTGGGTTTTGATCCTACTGCACATACTGGCTTTGTGGGAGCCTAGGCTGTTTGGATGTTCACCTTACTAGACCTGGAAGGAAGTGGGAGGTCCTTGGACTCCCCACAGGGCAGGGAACCCTGACTGTTCTTCGGGCTGATGAGAGAGGGGGAGTTGATTGGGGGACGGGGAGGGAAATGGGAGGCGGTGGTGGGGAGGAGGCAGAAATCTTTAATAAATAAATAAATAAATAAATAAATAAAACAATGGTCATTTTGATAATGTCCACCTTCTAGTATTACCACCTTTCTGATATTGTCTGTTTTTATTGCTATTTTATACGGGGTGTCATGTAGCCCAGGCTGGCTTCAAACCTGCTATGTAGCCAAGGATGACCTGAGCTTCTGATTCTTCTGACTCCGCCTCCTGAGTGCTGTCACCGCATCTGTTTTAAGCCATGCTGAGGATGGAACCAGAGGTTTGGGCATGCTAAGCGAGCACTCTTTTCCCCTCCCCTTTGGATTAGGAACAACCCACAGTTAGGATTTGCAGGGACCATCACAGTGATGCTCAGGAAGGAGCAGGAGGGATGAGTCCCATGCCCAGTGTGCCCCGAGTCAAGGGAGAGGAGCGGATTGGATTGAAAGGAGAGAATGGATGCCCTCATATGTGTGGACTCTGTACCTTGTCCGACCCTGCTGACACCACCTTACCAGTGTGAGCGGCTCCCTACAGCCGTGCTCAATCTGTTGACCCAAAAACCCACTCCTCAACAATTATGAGAAATGCTTCTGCGGGTCTCAGAATGAGAACTCGGCCCTTTCCCTGTGAATGAAAGGAACGAGGTCCAGAGAGAGGAGGGCACACAGCTGCTGAGTGGAACTGAGAACTCTAGCCAGAAGTCCCAGGTCAGATCCACTAGGCCAGGTACCTAGGAAAGAAAGTGATGCCATAGGCAGTGACCTAATGGGTCTCCAACTGATCCTTGTTCAAAAGGAATGCCCACGGCAGGGGCGCTTGAGATGAACAGGTTTGCCCCCATCTCTTCTCCCTTCACCTGTGTGAGAGAGGTCTGTATGCCCCCACAAGCTCTGTACTGGCATGCCTTAGCCGCCATACCCAGGAATTCTGCAGTCAGGCACAGAAAGACTGGCACTGTACAGCACTCCGTTTGCCCTTGGGGTGCCTTGGGCATCTATGCTTTGGAATCATGGCTCACTCAAAAACACAAGGTGTCCCATCTATTTCGGAGGCAAAGAGAAAAGTGATTCCGCATCTATCAAAAGACGGTCTTGGCCGTGGTTACAGAGCCTGCCTTGCTTGGATCATTCCTGTTGGCCAGATGGTCCTGGCTTTAACCTGAGGGAAGCTGCTGCAGTGACTGGCCCTCACACAGGCCTGCCTGCAGCTGATGCTGGGCAAGCAGTCAGAATGCTCTTCAGATACAACTCTCCCAGTGTCCGTGTCAGACCCACAGGCAAGACCGCCAGCGCTCCGTGCGGCCCTCGCGTGTGGAGGCAGCCCTCCAACCCTCACTCCAGGTGTGTATGCCACTCCGAGAGAGGTGCACGCTAACTTTCTCCAGTCCTTGTGAGATGAACACAGACAAAAATCTCACTTGCTAACAAAATGTTCCCAGATGTCCCTGCGTGCTGGTTCCGTGATGGTAAAAGAGAAACAAGCTGTAATGGCACCTCTCAAGGAGCTTGACAAAAGGCATGCATGGTGCATGTGTCAGAATCAAGAGAAGAAGCCAAGATGGAAGGTTGGGAACAAGCAGTTCCTGTTAGTTTCTCAGCATCTCAGAAGCCACACTGTCGCAAAGTAGTGTCTCAGCAAGGTGGGTGGCACGGAGACACAATGAAGCTCAACTCTGGGCAGAGACTTGAGACCCCATGGGATCAGAAGTTGAGAATGAAAGATATTCATCAGTATGGCTATAGGATAGGGCCATTTCAGGCTCCCTCTTGTCAGCTGCCCAAGGATCTAGCTGGGGACATCTCCCTGGACACCTGGGTACACCTCTAGAGTCAAGTCTCTTGCCAACCCTAAAATGGCTCCCTTAACTAAGATATATACTTCCCTGCTCCCATATCCACCCTTCCTCCAACCATCCTGAAAACAAAATAAGAAACTTTTCCACCCTTCCTCCATCCCAATCGTCCCATTCCCCCAAGCTCTCCCCTCCCCCCCTTCTCACTTTTTTCTCCCCATCTCCCCTTTTCCCCACCCCACCCCCACCCCCAAGTTTCCAATTTTTGCCTGGCAATCTTGTCTCCTTCCTATATCCATAAGGATAACTATATGTTTTTCTTTGGGTTCACCTTCTTATTTAGCTTCCCTAGGATCACAGATTATAGGCTCAATCCTATAGCCATACTAATGAATATCTTGCATATCACCATAGAACCTTCATCTGGCGATGGATGAAGCTAGAGACAGAGACCCACATTGGAGCACTGGACTAAGCTCCCAAGGTCCAAATGAGGAGCAGAAGAAGGGAGAACATGAGCAAGGAAGTCAGGACCATGAGGGGTGCGCCCACCCACTGAGATGGTGGGGCTGATCTAATGGGAGCTCACCAAGGCCAGCTGGACTGGGACTGACAGAGCATGTGATCAAACCGGACTCTCTGAACGTGGCGGACAAGGAGGGCTGACTGAGAAGCCAAGGACAATGACACTGGGTTTTGATCCTACTGCATATACTGGCTTTGTGGGAGCCTAGTCTGTTTGGATGCTCACCTTCCTAGACCTGGATGGAGTGGGGAGGACCTTGGACTTCCCACGGAGTAGGGAACCCTGACTGCTCTTTGAACTGGAGAGGGAAGGGGAGGAGAGTGGGGGGAGGGGGAGGGAAATGGGAGGAGGGGAGGAGGTGGAAATTTTTAAGTAAAAATAAAAAAAAAATTTAAAAAGATGAGAATGAATCTCAATGCTCAGCCCATGGTAGCCACACAGAGCAGCAGAGGGAATAAAAGAAACATAAGGGGGAGAGGTTCTGGGGGCAAAACCAGACCCAGCTGAGAACAGGAGGCTGGCCGGATTTGGCTGATATGGAACTTCATGTTGCATTGGGACTTGAGAATAGAGAACAGAGACAAAGCCAGCTGGTGATCCCATGCTGTGACAGCATCAACAAACCAGAGTCACAGGTAAAGGGAAACATAGGATCGGCATTGAGAGAGCCACACCCTCACCTGAGCTCTGAGGGGCCTGAGAACCAAACACACCACATGCCAGGGCAGTGGTGGCACTCGCCTCTAATCCCAGCACTCAAGAGGCAGAGGCAGGTGAAGCTCTGTGAACTTGAGACCAGCCCGGTCTACAAAGCGAGTTCCAGGACAGGCTTCAAAGCTACAAAGCTTCAAACCCTGTCTCAGGAAGAAAAAAAAAGGATCTGAAGGGAGTGGAGAGGGAGGAGAGGGAAGGGGAGAGGAAAGGGAAATGGATGGGCACCCCCTAAGACTTCATGCTTTTCAAGAACACAGAACCCAAGACACCACAAAAACATTCAGTTGACCTTGAACTGAGCATATTCTTGCCTACACAATGACAGCAGAGACAACATTTCAATTCTTTTTTAATCTGCTGATGGGGTGGTTGGTCAGGTCAAGTGTGCACATGCATTCTTTTTCATTATTTTCTATAGATATTTCATTCTTTCTCTTCTCTAATGCTCAAGTTAGTTTATTATCTCTCTCTTCCTCTCTGTCTCTATATAAAATATATTATATATCATGTAATATATAACATAAATAATATATGATATATAATATGTTGTATATTTTATTGTATACTGTATATTTGATATTTTATATAGTGATATATTCATAAATTAATATATGTATTACATATTTATATACAATTATATCATGTATAATATATAATTATTTATTCTATATTATACATATTAATATATTAATATAATATGCCAATATATTATTATATATTTCTGTTACATATAAAATATGTTTATATATATTGGATATATAGTATGTGTGTATGCTTCCTCTTTATTCCCCTTCTCTGTAACCATGGCCTCATTTTCACATTTCTCCTGCTTTTCTTTCCCTTCACTGCTAGAATATTCTAACTCTTTCTTGTTCTCCATTTCCCATTTCATTCTCACCCTCTCCATCCTTTTCTCATCAATATGACAGATAAAACTAGAAACCAACAGGACAAACCACAGATATTATACAAACATATAGAGACTGAACTTTTGAATTACCAGTAGTTTACTGAAGTGACCAATGAGAAATTTTTACAGTTCTTGAATCAGAATGTGTGAGGTACCACAAAGGCAGTTCTAAGAAGGATGTTTACAATCCTTGAAGGTCCCAAAAGTGATTTATATGAACTCTTTTCCTGACTGCATGTAATGTCAAATGGGAGATAGTTGTAGGGAGCTAGCTTCTAATGTATCTCAGGGAACAGAATGAAGATTTGACTGTAGGAATCAAGGTTCTTGGGTACATGAATAATTCTCTCACTGGAGGTCTCATGGGGTGGAGGAAGTCATCCAGTAAGCAAAAGAACAAAGCAGGCTTTTAAATGTCCTCAGTCTTTGTGGAACAAATAGATCCAGTTATGAAGCATGTCTCAGTACATATTCTATACATCAAGACTATATAGCTAAATGAAAAGTTATCTTCCTGACCATCCACAGATATGTGTGTCCATAATATTGAGATGCAATCATGAGATTACATGCACACATCACATGAGATCACACACTACAGTGCAAGTATTGGGGAGATATCAAACTGCTTCCGCAAAAGCGAGCAACAGCCTTCAGAGTCTATGGTCCTGCAGACCTTGTCTGGAGAGGACTAACTTCCATCAGATAACCACACCTCTGGTAGGTTGTCATCTGAACACTAGTTGCCACCTGCTTTTCATGGCCCGTGACACTCAAGTGTTCAAATATATGAGCCTATGGGAGCCATTCTCATTCCAACCACCACAGATAGGTAAGTGGCGAGATAGATGACACATAATGGAGTCACAAACAAGAAAAGCAGATGGAACTGAGGCTATCATATTAAAGAAAATAATACAAACTCACAAAGAAAGGTATTATGTGTTTACTGCTTAATCCTATGTGTGGAATCTGGAGAAAAAGCAACATAGACATAGAAGGGAGATTATCAGGGAGGAGAGAGGATCACTGAGGTGGGTAAGAGGAAAGAGACACCAATGGGGTGAAGTTGGTCAGAATGTATTACTAGATAGAGCTCATAGAAGTGTCAGAATGAAATATGTTAATTTATACAACTGACATACACTAGTAAAACTTTTCTAATTCAAGTGAAGCTACGTATCATGACACACATGAGCAAGTCCAGCACTCAGGAGGCAGAAACAAGGAGACTATGAGCTTGAGGCCAGTCAGGACTATGCAGTGAATTCCTAGCTAAAAATACCAAAAACATTATTTAAAACATGAAGTGGAGCTTGAAGACACGTATTTATCCTGTCCTCCATGTCAACTTTCCACTAAATAGTCAATGTCAGTGGGAAACTGTCAAGGGCCATTTGAGGGGCAGCCTCAATGCACTCTCGGGGTTCAGATTAGGAGCTACAAGAAGCAAAAAGGACTTTTTCCCTCTGGCTATCTGGGGGTGAACAAGAAAACTCCATACTTCTTCATGCAAGTTTCTTTATTTTTCTGCCATGCTGAAAGTCTCTAGTTTACACTTGTGCATGCGTGTGTGTGCGCGCACACACACACACGCACGTGCACACACAAACACACACACAGTAGCAATTCTCTGGTAATAGCAAGGTTACAAGGCCCGAAATTCTCAGGGCCATAAAACAGATAAGAGCTGCTCAAAGCAACACTGTCAGCTTCTTTATGACCCCCAGGGAGGTGTGGCTAGAAAGATGGGGGCAGCACTAAGAGCTGATTTAGGAGGTTTTCACTCTAAAAGGGGAAAAGGGGAGTTCGTGCATAATACTACATTTCTAGGTAAAAATCCTGTATTGATAAACTGAGGGCCAACTGAGGTTAGCACTTTCCCAAGTTGACTGCAGAAGAACTTGAGACACCCAATCTCCTTATCAGAAAGGACTAAGGATCAAACAAGCTTGAAGGAGACACCCCTATTTTTGAAGGTCCCAAATGTGATCTATTTGAAAGATTCCTCTTCTGAATGTCCTCCCAAATAAAAGATGATTTCGGGGAGCTGGCTTCTAAGTTTTGTCTCAGGGAATGAAGTGGAGATTTGACTGTGGGAACCAAGGTTTTCAAATGTGTGACTAAATTTTCTCAACATAGTCCCAAAGAGTGGGGGGAAGTCATCCAATAAGCAAAAGAACAAGGCAGACTCTCAAGTGTCCACAGGCCTTCTGGGATAAATAGATCCAAGGATGAGGTATATCCCAGGATATATTCTATATATCAAGACTAGATAGCTAGATGAAAAGTCATCTACCTGACCATCCACAGATATATGTGCCCATAATATTGAGATACAATTATAAGATTACATACACACGTCACATGAGATTGCACATACAAGCAGGTACTGTGGAGACACCAAGCTGCTTTAGCAATAGTGAGCAACAGCATCCAGAGTCAATGGTCCTGCAGACCTTGTCTGGACAGGACTAACCTCCATCAGATAACCATGCCTCTGGTGGGTTGACATCTGAACACGAGTTGTCACCTACAGTAACTCTCATGACCCCTGACAGGAAACACGTGCAGTTTTAAGATATTCATAATGAAGAAAGAAATGGATTCTCCAAGGAATGTTTGCTCGTCATAAAGCAGATGGTCTCATAGAGGAAACCTCTCATAGCCTTGTCCTATGACACCTTAGGGCTTCTCAGGTGTCCCTGCCACCTGCCAGCTGTGCTCAGCCATCTCAGCAGCTCATGCAGCAGCCACATCTGACATGCGTGCTTCCTCCAGAGGGGGCAGGAACACAGAGTTTGGCACATGCTTCATGACACTCAATAACTGGCTAAGTCAGTGAGCAAACACTGATCCATCCACTCTCTCACCCCCCAACATCTGGTGCCCTGTTTCTGCATCCTTTGAGAGACAGTAACACTCTGTGCATGAAAGAGAGAGAGCTGGAATTGCGGATGTGTATCATGCAACGTGTTTCCATGTATCTAAGTGTTCAGCTGGGAGAAAGGGATGCCCTTATATGTACCAATCATCCATACTCATGTATGTATCATCATCTATCATTACTATCTATAATCCATAATTATCTACCTATATTTTATCCATAATCTGTCTATCAATTATCTATTTGGCATCTATTTGTCCTCTGTCCATCTATCTCTCATCAATACATCATATATGCATGTATTGATCTATCTATCATGTATCTACCTATCGTCTTTTGCCCATCATTTATCTATCATGTTTCTTCATCTTTCATGAATCTACATATCCATCTATCTTTCCATAATCTATCCATCATCTATATTTCTTTCATCTATCTGTCTATCTGTAATGCATCTATCCATCATTGATCAGTCTGCCCATTATATATCCACCCATCTAACTATCATCAACCTACTTATCCTTTTATTTATTGTCTATCTGTTCACCATCTACTGATCTCTGTGTGGTAACAATACGCATTGGAAATTGGCTCTCACACATGTTCCATAAAATAAGAATACAATACAACAAAATAATTAAGATATAATGTGAATTCAGTACCATGGCAACTACAAACCAGAGCTCCAACTCCAGCACTATTTGCCATCATAATAAAGAATACCTCATGCGCTGTGGCCTGTTTAACAATACACTAGATACCAGGCCCATAAACCCCACCTACAGATGGTACTAGATATGTTTCCATGCATTCAGAAAAGTTCACTGAAGTGGGAAGTCATCCTCAGCTGTGAACCATAGTCACATCCAAATGCTTACAAACATAGAGATGATGGGATAAGCCGCTCACACCTCCCTGCCTTCTGGTTGTAAGCCTGACCCAGCACACAAAAATGCAAGAAAGTCAGCACCCTCAAACATGGGACGTGGCAGTTAGAGGCAGCTGAAGGTTCTGCTAGTTTGGGGCTCTGGAGAAGCACTGAGAAAAGAAAGAGCATCCTGAAGATCCTGATGAAGATTACCACAGGATGGAGAAGACATCTCAGAAAACCATTTGTCTTCTCAACAAAGAGCAGTAACATCTAACACCCATTAAAAGAACAGGAAGCAGTCAGTAGGACTGATGTCCAGTAAAGGACAAACAAAACACAATAACATGAGATGGACCAACGAGAACTTACTAACAAAAGGAAATTAACCTGAGTGGGCTGCCCAGTGATAAAACTAAAACTACAACAATGGAACCGAGACACATGAAAGAAGAGGAGTGAGTGCAGAGATTACCATAATGTGGGGCTTTCCCAGATGTCAGAAAAAGAAACACAGAGCATGAGAGAAACAGGAAGAGAGTAGAAACTGAGTGAGATGTATTTAGCCATTCTAAAAATTCAATCACCACACACAAAAGAGAGAGAGAGAGAGAGAGAGAGAGAGAGAGAGAGAGAGAGAGAGAGAGAGAGAGAGAGAGANGAGAGAGAGAGAGAGAGAGAGAGAGAGAGAGAGAGAGAGAGAGACTAAGTAGATGATCAGTCATCAAGTGCTTGCCACACAAGCTTGGGGACCTCGCCCAGATCCCCAACAACCATTGTCACCATGTAAAAACATCAAGCATGGTGCCATGCACCTGCAATCCCACTGCAGGGAGGCTGAAAAAGGAGCCTAACAGATTTGTCCTAAGAGCTCACGGGCCAGCCAGTTTGGCCAAAGCAGCAAGCTCCAGGTCCAGAGAGACCCTGTCTCAAAGACTAACATGAAGAGTGATGGGGAAAGATATCTGACATCAAATCCTGACTGCCACACGTGCATGAATGATCAAGTGACCCCATGCACACATGCGTGTGTGTGTGCGCGCATACACACACACACACACACACACACACACACACACACACATGAACTTGACAACATAACCAAAAGAAAAAAGAAATGAAGAGACAAAAGGAAAGCCAAAGAGACAGAAAACCAATGGAATGAAAAATTGACAGCAAGTGTGGAAACTGAGCAAAGCACAGATGAATCTCAAGAATTATAACTGCATAAAACATAAAAAGTATTGAAACCAAATATTAAAATTATTCTTTTACTAATATGAATTTAGATCTAGCAGGCCTAACACATGGTCATATTAACCAAGACTGAGATGTATGTGGACAATGAGCTCACTACAACTGAATATTTTATGTTGAGCACAACTTTGCTGTTGACTGAAAATTACACAGATATAGATAAGATGTGTCTCTTTAAAACATTGAAAAGTGCTCACAGACAGCACATAACTTTTCAAAACAACGGGGCAAAATAACACGTGCTTCATTAAACACAGAAAAATCATAAAAAGAGGAAACATAAAGATATATAAAGTTTAAAAAGACTACATTGTAGACATTAAAAATAAGTGCAAATGAGTTTAGCAATTGTTTTACATGAACGAAAGTGCTTTCAGAGTGAGTAACAGCTCCCCGCACGCATAAATTCCACTTCACTGAAAGGAAATCTCTCTGGAAAAAAGTAAGATTCACCACAAAAAAAGCTTAAAAATTAATGGGAAACGTTGTAGGGTGTGTTTGTTTGTTCCCAGCTGCCCAACCTTGAAATAATCACACAGAAACTATATATATATATATATATAAAATCACTGCCCATTAGCGCTAGCTTCTTATTGGTTAACTCTTACATATTAATTTAACCCATTTATATTAATCTGTATATTACCACGAGGTTGTGGCTTACCGGGAAAAGTTCCGGAGTCTATCTCCCGTGGGGCTACATGGCGTCTCTCTGACTTCGCCCTTCTTTCTCCCAGCATTCAGTTTAGTTTTCCCCACCTAGGTCTGTTCTACACTATCAGGCCAAGCCAGTTTTCTTTATTCATTAGCCAATTATATTCACAACATACAAAGGGGAATCCCACATCAGGAAAAGACACAACAAACAATTTGAACAGCAAGGAATCAGATTCACAATTGTAATCTGAGAGGAATAGAATTCAAAGTCCATGAGAGAAGATAAGACCCATGTTATAAAGTGTTTGGTACCTAGTGGGGTCTGGTTAGTTTATCAGCCAAGACATCTCTTTGAAAAAAATGCAACATTATCATCTAGATATTGAGAAAACTGTGTAAAAAGATAAGGGAACATACACTTACAACCTTGATTAGAAAAGTCGAAAATGATAAGATGTGGAGCCGGAGAGCTGTCTCAAAGGTCAAGAGCACCTGCTGCTCTTGCAGAGGACTGTAGTTCAAGAACAGTGCTCACATCTGGAGACTCACTACTGTCGTTCCAGCTCCAGGGGATCCAGTGCCTTCTTCTGGCCTCCATGCATACGTTCACAGAAGCACACACACATAGACCTAAGAAGAATAAACCTCTTTTTAAACTAATGTAGGAAGAATGCAAATGGTATGAATTAAATGTGCCCTCCTCTAGGAATGGATGGGGGTGGGATGGGGGATGTGGGGAGGCAAAGGAAGAAGGTAGAGGAGGAACTGGGGATAGTATATAAAACTAAAAATTTTTAAATATAAAAGAATTAAATGTGTTGGTTTAAACTAGTTCTTTTTTATTGATTTTTATTGAGCTACTACATTTTTCTCTACTCCCATCCCTACCTCTCTCCTACTCCCTTCAACCCTCCATTAAGGACCCCATGCTCCCAATTTACTCAGGAGATATAGTTTTTTTCTACTTCCCATGTATATTAGATCTATGTAAGTTTCTCTTAGTGTTCACATTGTTGTCTAAGTTCTCTGGAATTGTGGTTTGTAGGCTGGTTTTCTTTGCTTTATGTTAAAAAAAAACACCTATGAGTGAGTACATGTGATAATTGTCTTTCTGTGTCTAGGTTACCTCACTCAAAATAATGTTTTCTAGCTCCATTTTTCCTGAAAATTTCAAGATATTGTTATTTTTTTTCTGTTGTGTAGTACTCCATTGTGTAAATGTACCACATTTTTCTTATCCAATTTTCGCTTGAGGGGCATTTAGGTTGCTTCCAGGTTCTGGCTATGGCGAACAATGCTGCTATGAACGTAGTTGAGCACATGTCCTTGTAGCATGATTAAGCATCCTTTGGATATATGCCCCAAAGTGGTATTACTGGGTCTTGAGGAAGGTTGTTTCCTAATTTTCTGATAAATCACCACACTGACATCCAAAGGGGTTGTACCAGCTTGCATTCCCACCAGCAATGCAGAAGTGTTCCCTTTTCCCCACAACCTCTCCAGCATAAGCTGTCATCAGTGATTTTTATGTTGGCCATTCTTACAGGAATAAAATGGAATCTCAGCGTTGTTTTGATTTGCATTTCTCTGATGACTACAGATGTTGAACATTTCCTTAAGTGTCTTTCAGCCATTTTAGATTCCTCTGTTGAGAATTCTCTGTTTAGGTCTGTACTCCATTTTTTATTGGATTATTTGTTCTTTTTTTTTTTTTTTTTGTTTTTTGATTTTCGAGACAGGGTTTCTCCGTAGCTTTTGGTTCCTGTCCTGGAACTAGCTCTTTATTTGTTCTTTTGATGACCAGTTTCTTGAATTCTTTGTATATTTTGGAAATCATACCTCTGTCTAATGTGGGGTTAGTGAAGATATTTTCCCATTCTGTAGGCTGTCATTTTGTCTTGTTGACCATGTCCTTTGCTTTACAGAAGGTTTTCAGTTTCAGGAGGTCCCATTTATTAATTGTTTCTCTCAATGTCTGTGTTGCTGTGGTTATATTTAGGAAGTGGTCTTCTGTGCCAATGCGTTCAAGTGTACTTCCCATTTTCTCTTCTATAAGGTTCAGTGTGGCTAACTTTATGTTGAGGTCTTTGATTCATTTGGACTTGAGTTTTGTACATGGTAATAGATACGAGTCTATTTTCATTATTCTACGTGTTGATATCCAATTATGCCAAAACCATTTGTTAAATATGCTTTCTTTTTTCCATTTGATATTTTTTGCTTCTTTGTCAAAAATCACGAGTTTGAGTTTGAGGGAGTGTGGATTAATATGCAGGTCTTCTATTCAGTTCCATTGGTCCTCTTGTCTGTTCTTATGCCAATACCAGGCTGTTTTCAGTACTGTAGCTCTGTAGTAGTTTGAAGTCAGAGATTGTGATGCCTCCAGAAGTTCTTTTATTGTACAGGATTTGAACTAGTTCTTTACAACACAGATACACTTCTTTTCTTTTCTTTCCTTTCTTTCTTTCTTTCTTTATTTATTTATTTGTTTATTTATTTATTTGGTTTTTCGAGAAGGGGTTTCTCTGTAGCTTTGGAGCCTGTCCTGGAACTAGCTCTTGTAGACCAGGCTGGTCTTGAACTCACAGAGATCCGCCTGCCTCTGCATCCTGAGTGCTAGGACCACCATCTCCCAGCCCTATGCTTTCTTCTCATCGTTTGCCCATATTTTCCATTTCCAGAATTCCCTCGGTTTATGTGTTTTCTTTATCGTCTCTATTTGGGTTTTCAAGTCTTAAATTGTTTCCTTCATCTGTTCGAATGTTTTTTCTTGGTTTTCTTTAAGAGATTTGTTGATTTCTTCCCTTTTTTTGTTTGTCTTTTCCTCCATTTCTTTTTTTTTTTTTTGGAAATATTTATTTATCTATTATGTATACAATGTTCTGTCTGTGTGTATTCCTGAAGGCCAGAAGAGGGCACCAGACCTCACTACAGATGGTTGTGAACCACCATGTGGTTGCTGGGAATTGAACTCAGGACCTTTGGAAGAGCAGGCAATGCTCTTAACCTCTGAGCCATCTCTCCAGCCCTTCAAATCTTTCAAAGACCTATAGAATATGGCATTGAAAACATGTTAAAAACTTAGACTTTTCTAAACAGTGAGACATGTCTGCTACTGGCAGCACCAAATACTTCAAGTTTTCCTCCATTTCTTTGAGGGAATCTTTCATTTCCTCTTTAAGAGACTCAAATATTCTCCTAAAGTTATTTTTTAGGTCATTTTCTTCTGCTTCATCTATATTGGGTGTTCAAGTCTTGCTGTTATAGGGCCACTAGTTTTTATTGGTATCATGCTGCTCTTTGTGGTGGTGAGTGTGTTCTTACCTTGTTTATCCATCTTTTCCTCTGACTGGTGTAGTTGGGGCTGTGTCTTTGGTGATCAGTCTTCCAGGTTAGTGGATCCAGGCTCAGATGGTTGTTCCCTGTGGTGCAGTCAGGGCCACGGTTCCAGTCACCCCAGAGGTCACTAGGTGTTTTCTGAGGTCGCTTGGCACTCTCAGGGGTTGCTCTGCAATCCCGGAGGTCATTCAGGCCTGCTCCCACAGAGGTCGCTTGCTTGGTCCTGCTCCCGTGGAGGTTGCTGTCTCAGCCTGTTTTCATAGAGATCTCTGACTCGGGCCTGCTCTCTTGTACCTGTTCCTGTGCAGGTCTCTGCCTTGGGCCCACGGCCTTAGAAATCATAAGCGCCAATCGTTTTTGAGGCTACAGTGAATGTCTTGATAAGGCGTCAAGATAAGTTCATGGCAATGCCACTTCAGAGCCGGAAGCCATAACCTTCAAAACTAGACTTACAAGTTTCACATTCCAGCCTCTCAGAAGCTGCTAACATTCTTCCAAATCATTGTTGAGTCAAAATAGAAATTAAACTCATTGTATCACAAATTCTCTGTAAAATAATAAAATTTGAGGCCACTGAATATCCAAATTCGTGGAAGGTAATCATGACTGTGATATTAAAATGGTAACTTCCCGTACACTGTTATCCAGCAGGGAAGGTGGGGAAAGTGGATTAAACACGAAAGACAAGATTGGGGGAGGGGGAGACTAAAGTAAGCCAGCCATTTCAAAGGGATCATTAATTTTTTTTAATTGTTTTTATTTTATGTGCATGGGTGTTTTGCCTACATGTCTGTCTGCATGCTACATGTGTACCTGGCAGCTGAAGAGGTCACAAGAGGGTGTAGCAATCCCTACAACTGGACATAAGAACAGTTGTGAGTCATGTGGGTGCTGGGAACTGAACCCGCATCTTCCAAAAGAGCAACAAGAACCTTTTAACTGATGAGCCATTGGAGTCACAGGGCTTAACCGAAGCCATAGGATTCAGTCCATAGGACTGTTAAGTTTTTTAAATGCTTTGGGGAGCAGCAAGATAGCTCAAGAGTGAAGGGTACTTGCTGCCAAGCCTAACACCCCAAGTTTGATCCTGGGAACCCACATGGTGGAAGAAGAGAACTGTCTCCCACAAGCTGACCTCTGCCCTTTAATCATTCACTGTGGCACATGTGTGGGTGTACATGCAGGGAAAATAATAAATAAATAAATAAATAAATAAATAAATAAATAAATAAATGCAGAAAAAGCTTGTTCTAACTTCTAAGACAGCTGAGGGGAGAACAATATCTAATAAAAGCTATTAGAAATGAGAGTCTTTCTATTTTAGTATGAAGAACACTGTGTACAGCTCAAGGCTAATAACATTTGAGAAATCCCATTGAAATCGATTATTTTCTAGAAAAAGATAAATTAACAAAGTTTGCCCACACAGATATAGAGTACTTGAATCTCTGAAGAACCCGGGGAGATATTCACTAAAAAAAAAATCTCAGCCATCTTGTTCTATGTGCCAAAACTTAATTTGCTATGTCTTAAAGAATTGCATTTAAAAATGCAATTATTAGCCGGGCGGTGGTGGCGCACGCCTTTAATCCCAGCACTCGGGAGGCAGAGGTAGGCGGATCTCTATGAGTTTGAGACCAGCCTGGTTTACAGAGCTAGTTCCAGGACAGGCTCCAAAGCCACAGAGAAACCCTGTCTCGAAAAAAAAATGCAATTATTAAAAGAAATAAAATCAAATGTATATAAATGTTTAATTTGAGGCTTTAAAATTTCTCGTATGTAGAAATCAGTTGCAGAATCTGCAAAGGAAAGAAATAACCTGCAGATCTGAATAGCTGACGCACAAAGGTCTCGGATGAGAAAATTTTAAACTGGAAGAAATGATTGCAATACCCAAAAGAGGAAAAGTTATAACTTTAACCTAAACAATAAAAAATCGCCGTTGACTCTATTATGGTCTGAATGGAACTGTCCCATAGGCTCACATCTGAAGCCTTGTTTCCCAGTCTTGGCGGTGCTATTTGGGAAGGTCATGGAACAATCCAGAAATGGAGCCTTGCTAGAAGAAGTACATCACTAGGGATAGACATTGAGGGTTTACAGCCTCAGGATACATCCTGTTCTATCTTGCTGCTTCCTGTGTGTGAGTGAAATGTAACAACCATCTTCCTGATTCTGTCGTGATGGATTCTTCTTCTGGATCAGAAGCCAAAACAGACGCTTCCTTTTAACTTTGCTTTTTGGAGAGAGATAGTCTTTCAGTAACAGAAAAGCAACTACTACTAATTCTAATGAAAATGGTCAAAATTAGGAAACAACCTGACAACAACATGGCAGCAAAAGAAAGGGAAAACTGGTGCTGCCTGCAGAAGAGAAATGTGGAAGTTGGCTTCTGTTATGCGTTTGTCCTTTTCTGATGGTACCCACCCTGGAACCCAGAGCCTTATGCATGCTAGGCAAGTGCTCTGCCACTAAGCCACGCTCTCAGGCAGAATGTTGTTTAATTTTTGTTTGATGCCTTCCGGGGAGCAATTTGGCCATTCACAACAACTTTACAGTATATACTCTTTTGTAACATCTATTCATCTATCTATCTATCTATCTATCTATCTATCTATCTATCTATCTATCTACTATTTACTTATGGGGGAAGGGCAGCTTATGGGAGTCAGCTCTCTCCTTCCAGCATGTAAGTTCCAGGGATAAAACTCAGGTCTTCAGGCTTGGTAACAAGCATCTTTACGCAGGGCAGTGGTGTCTCACACCTTTAATCCCAGCACTCGGGAGGCAGAGGCAGGAGGATCTCTGTGAGTTCAAGGCCAGCCTGGTCTACAAGAGCTAGTTCCAGGATAGACTCCAAAGCTACAGAGAACCTCTGTCTCAAAAACCCAAAATAAATAAATAAATAAATAAATAAATAAATAAATAAACAAATAAATAAGGCAAGCATCTTTACACACTAAGCCTTCTCACCAACCCCTCAAAGTGAACAAACTCTTTAACTAGATGTTTCTACTTATGGGAAGTTATCCTAATGAAATTAGGGTATAGGACTCTCTAGAGGGTTGTTTGTTCCAGGACCTACTGCATAACTGTTGTCTCTACATAGAATCTTCAATATCAGGGGGAAAAATGTCATGAGAGCTCAGGTGCTTAAGGCCCAGTTGTTAAAGAGTATCTCAAGCTGCTCCCATCCCCCGGCACATTGACGCATCTGCACCCTGGGGTCTCACGTCACACCTTCTAAGCCAGTCTAAAGGAGAAAGTTGGGGACGTGCCATGCAAACATGTTCCACTTATGATAGGAAAATAAAGGCTGAAATCATATGACCAAAAATTAAAAACATGGTATCACCAAAAGCCCTGTACACATTCAATGCAATCCCCACCACAATTTCAATTGGATTCTTCAGAGAACTAGCAAAACAATCCTAAATCTAGAAATACAAAGGAGCCTCGGTTGCCAAAGCTATCCTGGGCCAGACACACACATTTACATGCTCATGTATACAATCAAATCCATTCTCAGCCTCCAGCGCTGAGAGGACAGGATCCAGCCATCATGCCCAGAGCATCATTGCTCACCCAGATCCCTGGGGGCAGAGGCAGAGTCCTGGAATCAGGGACAAGGGTCTGCACATGACTGATGGTGCGGTAGAAGACTGATGCCTAGTTCGAGGTGTTATCAACAAAGAGCTGGAGAGTCAGCCAGGTCCACAGGGAAGCTCTTTCCAGCCTGCTGGGCTTACTCTGCAAGATCACTGACTTCTCTGAACCTCTGTGGTGTCATCTGAAAAGAGAAATGACAGCGTCCTCCTGAGGGAACAAATGCACAGATTAAACGGCAGACTGCCTTACGGCCTCGGCACAGCACTGGGTTCACGGCAAGTCACAACTTTGCTCCATGGAAGCAATTTTCAGTGTCCCACTAAACACCTACAACAAGGGTAATGGCATATTGAAGAAAGAGAGGGAGGACAAGAGCTAGGTACTTTGGACACCTTTTTATTTTGAGGACTTGTCTGTTTGTTGAAACAAGGTTTTACTCTGTAGCCCAGGCTAGCCTGGAACTCACTATGTAGCCCAAGCTGGCCTTGAACTCATGACAACCCTCTTTTTCCAACCTCTCATATAGCCATTGCCTCCAAGTTGCAACACTATCTGAAATGAAGCTCATGAGATGTGGGAGACAAACAACCTTGCAGGTCCTTCAGAGCTGGAGCTTACAAGAGTCTCCAGCAGCAACTGTCAGGCTGAGGCCACTCTGGCCAGCTGAGCCTCCTGGAGGAGAATGTTCCTCCCGTCCAGCTGTGTGTGAGCCCAGAGCTTCAGGGCTGCAGCTATTGTGAGCTGCCACCTATGTTAGGATGGACTTCTCAGTGACGCAACTTGAGTCATTGTTGCTCCTGTCTGGTATCTGCAGGGTGGCAGGGAAGACCCTAGGAGCAAAGAGGCTTCCTGGAGTCTGAGATCCCAACACAAGACATTTTAGCACCGCCTCTAGAGTGACCAAGGGACACAGGAAGTTATTCACTGACTTCTCAGGTCAAATCATCCTCCTGAAGACAGCCTACACATTTCAAACTCCTCCACAGCAGCATCTGCCCCTGGTGGTCACCAGTTACCTTACAGAAACATGGGGCAAGAACCCCTGTCCCAGTGGTGGGTTGAAATGGACTTAGGGACCACTGAGAAAACAAGGGTTTTGGGTGCTATCAAGTCATGGTAGCCTTAGGTACTGCCCAGCCAAACCTCTAGGAACACACACCCTGCTCTGAGGTATCAGCAGGATGGCAGAACAATGCTAGCTTGACCTGAGACCTGGAAAAAGCCCCTTCCTCCTTCTCCTGCCTTCAGACTCATCCCAGGAAGTCCAGGGATCATTCACTCTGCTCACGGCACTCCACACCTTACCACCTTTGATCAGCCATGACCCTCCCTACCCAAGATCAAGTCCAAACCACTGACCGGCTCATGAGAGGTGAGGGGGTACCTTCTGTCCCTCACCCCAAACCTCCTTTCTCCCAGTTCTGTGCTCCGCCACCACCTGCCCTCCTTTCGGCACCCCAAACGGCTGCATCCATTAAGTCCTGGGTCTTTGAACACACTGCACACAGGGCATCGGTGCCCCACCCTGACTCTCCCCTTCCATTCACCCACTAGCCCCTGACTTTCACTCCTTTTACTCACCCCCAGCTCTCAAGGTCAATGTCCCCATTCCAAGAACCACCCCAGCTCTAGATAAGGACCAGTGTCTGTTCTGAGTGTCCATGGCAACTTCATCCCCTCGGTCTCGCTTACATTTCGCGGTGACGGCTCATTCATCTGCCTGCTCCATTAGATGGTAAAGTAAGCATGTCATGCAACAGTCTATGCTGAACCCCTGCATGTGAGGAAGGAGAGAAGGAAGGCAGAGAGGGCATAGCAGAAGGAGCAAGCCAGAAATGACAGCCCAAGGGACAGAGGGGAAGAAAGTGCAGGCTCTGCCCCTGCTCCATTCGTCTTCATGTTTGGATGCATCCTCCACCTGACCTTTGGCGAGGGTGATGGATCGGACTCCATCCCCATCAAATGGAGTGCTTAACAGTAAAGTCAAATCATGAAGATTTTATTCTTTAAAAATCAATGTCGGTGCCTGAGAAATTTACCCACAGAAATTTTAAAGATCCAAATTAAGATTTCCACTTTCCTCTCTTTTGAGCCAAAGATTCTACTTGAGAGAAGTCCCTGGAGTATAAGGTGTTGGCAATCCCAGGGGCCCACCTGGGTTGTTAGCAAATCATCTCAGCAACAAGGTGACAACATCCTTCTTTTTGTTTCATGGTAACTGGAAGGGGCTCCCCACTGTGCCCCAAGGGTCCCGTGTGTGTGTCTCTCTCCCTGCTACACTGAACTGTGTGTGTTTCCATGATCCAGCATGCTGCCTGGTACCTTGTAGGTGACCAGGAACATTTCCACATTAATGAATGAATGAACAAAACAATGAATAAATGAATGATCACATACTCTTCTTGAGCAAGCTTCTTCACTCATTTATGATGGTGAATTTTGACTGTCAACTTGACTGGATTGCATCCCAGTCTGGCGAACACCTGCCTGTCTGACAGCCCCGCCCTGCTGCTGATGTACCAACACCACTACCACTCTGAGCAGAAGGTTCTGGAACCTTCTTAGAAGTTAACAAGGACCCAAGGGAAAACAGAGGGTGAGAAAATGCCCTTTCCAATCCAAAAGGAAGCCGGTGCCAGGGCCATACTGAAGGAAGTGGACAGACTCCTCTTAGGGTGACCGTGGTCAATGAGAAGCCCACATCAAGTGGTACTGAAGCTCACACTCTGCTAGCAGGAATGGAAAATTGCACCGCCATTACGGATGGCAACATAGACATTTTCAAAAAGTTAAAAGTAGAACTATCATGGAACCTGGCAACCCCACTTCTGGGTGTGCTTATTCAGAAAATTAGGTTAGGTTCTCCAAGCGCTGTTTTCATTCCTGTGTTCACAGCTGTGTTGGGCACTGAAGCCTTGGTGTGTGCTCCAGCTTCATTCCCATCACTGTTTTATATATATAACATCACATATATATACACACACCCTAACGAAAAACAGCTCAGGTGGCACAGCCATGTCTAATGGGAATGGCCAAAGTCATGAAGCCTACACAGCTGTTTGACAAAGATCCAGCCAAACTGGGATGCATGATGGCCGCCCTGCCACCTTTGGTTTTCATCTCCACCTATTGCATATTTGGATGACTTTTAATATTTGCACAATTTGGGAATACTGGGTTGATGGGAAATTTCTTATGCATCATTTGTATCTTCTTCCAGAAGTACTGCTATTAAACTTCCCCAGAAAAGTCCTGAACATTCTATCCCTCCCACTTTTAGGGAGATAATCTTATATTTGGAGGTCTTCCTTACACCATGGAGGTTGTGCCATGCATAAAGAAGCCAGAGGTCTCTTTATGAGGCTATGAGACATTCTTGAAACATTCGTCCATGTACTTATGCAGGAACAAGATATTTAAAACAAAGTAAACCCACAAAGGTCAACAAGATTCAGCGGACTAGAGGAGTTGGTCACAGATCAGATTACAAGCCTCTTCCTACTATACATTCAGGCTATTACGTAGCCTATACAGCAACAAAGTTAGATTAGCTGAGGTTACCTCTGCCCTACACAGAGACATACACTGATGAGCAAAGTGAGAAGTGGAAAGATGGTCAAAGAAAGAGGTATCAGGACCCCCCCCCTTTCTTAGAAAAGCTAGCACATGCAGAACCACTGTGGTGTCATATGACCAAGGAACAACAGAATGCCAGGATTAGATATACAGACAAATTCTATAAAGATACAAAATATAAACATTGTATTATGCCAGAATTCGAATAATAACTAAAGCAGCTTTGGTCTGAGGATTTTTCTTCAGCACTCTGGCCTTTAAGAGTTAAGAACACATTGTTTGGAACATGGCACTATGTCCGAGCTGTTGAAAATTTTGTTTTGGTCTTAATGAATGTCCTTGTAGCCACAAAAGCTGTCATGTGCCTCTAGATTCTTAAAAAATGGGCTATGGGATTAATGAGTAACAATAATTCTGTTCATCAATAATGTCAAAATTTGAAGGAAAATGATTGGAAATCATAACTCTGGGCTGTCATAGTTTATTAATGATGACTAAAAGATGAACAAGAAGAAGTAGCCAAAAACAAAATGATATGATCTATGTATTGAAGCAACATGACTCTATCCCGGCTTACTAAATTCTATATAGATGAAGAAACACTCTGGCTACTAGTCAGTCAGGTGGCAAGACTCTCACCACCACCACAGTCTGGCTCACTCCGTCCCTCGCCTCCTCCTTACATCCTCTACCCAGACCGGTCCACCGCCGGGGTGGTTCCTGGCACTCAGAGGAGGAAGGGTTTATTGAGGCTCAGGGTTCCAGGTCTGTTATTGCAGGGAAGTCATGGTACAGGAGATGAAAGCAGCTGTCTTGTCACATGCACAGTTCAGGGCAGAGGGAGAACAAAGCATGCATCCTTACTGTTCAGCTCGCTTGCTCTATTTTACGTAATTCAGGACCCAACCCATGAAATGGTGATGGCCACATTTACAATGGGACTTCCCACCCCCATTAATCCAGTTATGGAACTCCCTCAGTGACATACCTGTAGGCCATCTAACCTAGACGATTCCTCATTCAGACTCTTTTCCCTGGTGGCTCTAGGTCGAGTGAGATGACAGTTACAACTATTTACAATATGGACCCCAAATATCTGCCCACAAACATGGATTAGTAAATTCCTATCTATAGGAGTCCTATGGCTTGTGCCTGTACTCCCAGCACTAGAGAAACTGAGATGGGAGGATTTCCATGAGCTCAAGGTCAGACTGAGCCATACAGTGAGACCCTGCATTTACACAAAAAACACACACACGAAGAATGGGATTGCATTCTTCATTCAGCCCTAAGTAAAGAAAACTCCGCCATGTGTGACAACACGGGTGAGCATGGATGCCCCACTGTGAAATAAGAAGGGCACAGAAAGACAAATATATGAACAGAGGGTAGAAGTGTGGCTGTGGGGACGTGAGGGTGGGGCTGTGGAGGGAAACGACGGTAAAGGACAGAAAGTGTCAGTCGGGAAACAGGAGTGCATTCTGGATTCTAACGTAGTGCGCTTCAGAGCACTGCTCAGTAGTGTCCTTGAGATTCGCTCAGAGGGAACTTACGAGTATTCTCATCATGGAAGAGAGTCCTTGGGCAAGAGGATGGTGTAGCAACTAGCCTGAGGGCTGCTGTCATCTCATGATGTGTGTACAGGTGTGTATATTTACATATATACCCCAAATCTATACCACCTGGTGGGTAAAACCTCAACAGAGCTGGAAAAGTCATGTGTGGGGGTATACAGGAAAGCTGGGTGGAAAGGTGGGGGGTGCTACTAATGATCAAGTGTCCCGTGAATGTGTTTTGAGAGTGATGAGTGTGTGTGTGTGTATATACATACACACCCTCATTGCACATACAAAGAAATGTGAGCTTAGGAACACACACACACATACACACACACACACACACCAATGAGAATAAGACTGATGGGCACGAAAATAGTTCCCGGGAGCTACACAGCATAATCCGGATTTAGAAGAAAATAAATTATTTGATCTGTCACTCTAATGTCAGCAGGTCACTCCCAGTCGGCCAACTCTCACCTGGTTATTTCAGTCAGGGGATAAAGAGAGGCAGAGGTGCTAGTCATGGGGCAGGAGCCTCTGGGTCAGCAAAGAAACCCGACTTGGCTCCAGGGTCTTGCAGCAGCCTGTGTCTTCCATGGCTGCAGCTGGGGAGCAGGCAGCTAGGATTGCCTTGGGATGTCTTGACGGGCCCCCTTCCCCTGTTTGGAGAACCCCCTTCCCTGAGCTGCCCTGAGCTGCCCCACCCAACATGTTATTATGCCTGGCATTGTTCAACTGGAGTCTGTGTGCTCTTGTAATCAAATGCTTTCCGGCCTAAAAGATTTTCATTCTTCTGTGTGGGATAATACTTTAAGCTTTTATTGTATAATTCCTTGAGGGGCTTGAGGATCAGCAGGTGGAAGTGGTGCCCCCTGGACAGGCACTGTGAGATTTTTAAAGCTACGGAAAGAGCCAGCGCACTCCCCAGTGAAGCCGGAAGGGGCTAGCACGGAAATAGAAAAGTTAAGAGAGGTGCTGGGGCTGGGGGTCCAGCTCGGTGGGAAAGGTGGGTGCTTCCCATTCATAAGATCCTTGGTCCAACCTCCTGCACCAACAAAAATAAATGGGACAATGATGCCATAAGGGTCAACGACAGTGGTCTTAAACAACAAATCCTGTCCTCCCATGCTCTCTCCTGAAGCCTTCTAGTGCCGGGAGATTGCTCTCAGATGACCCAAGTCTCCTTCACGTAACCTGTGAGGTCTTACATCATACCTTGCTGACCACTCTGGCTCCATGGTACATCGCTATCTAAGTTTCTCCCCTGCCCATAGTCAATGCTGTTCCCTCTGCCTTGACTCCTCTCTTTCATGTTCAGCCCCATCTCCTGGCCAGCTCCCAGGCTCCTTGCACATCTGCTCCAACATTCCAACATTACTTCCTTAAACTTCATGATTGCAAACTTGCACAGTCAGGCACCCGAGCGTTGTCACCCCATTGCTGGAGAGACACTGCTCATGGTTCCTCAGTGCTAACAGTGTGCAGGGCTAGGCTCAGTCTAAGTGCCTGCCATTTATCTATTAGCTAATCATAACCCCAGTAAGACAGCAATCTCCTCCCACCGCCCCCTGGTCTAACAGTTTGCCAGATGTTGCCCAGTGGTAAGTGACAGAACTGAAAAAGAGTTCATCTAATCTCCACGTTTCCTTGACACTCCATCCCAGTACCCACAATGCTTAGCACACAGAAGACTCTTAATAACACATTGTAGCTGAGCAAATTAGGATATGACGAAATTGGAGAGCCTAGATGATGGGATCTGGAAATTACATCATGAAGCATGTGTGAGGGGAGAAAAGGCCCAACTGAAACCAAAGCCACGGAGAAGTGGGGAATGAGGGGCAGAAACACTGTGCCCAAAGCAGAGAAAAAAGATTGACTGGAAATGACGATCCCTCAGCACCTGTGGCCCTCAGGAAGGAAGGAAGAGCTCTGTGAAGCCGGATCCAGCATTTCATTGGAAAGAACCAAGTTCTGGATGGGATCAAAACTCAACCATTTTCACACGTCACTCCAACACTGATGTTCTGAAAAACTTGGCACTTGTTTCTCCCATCCCCCTAGGCACATCCCATCCCTGCTCCAAAGGAAAGATGGCAACAGAACTCATTATAGCTTTGCTGAAACCAGACAACAAACACAAATAGAAACACACACATACAGACTACCTGGGGAGAGAGAGAGAGAGTTCAGTCAGTGAAGTGTATGCCTTGCACTCATGAGAACCAGAATTCTATCCCTAGAACCCAAAAGCCAATCACAGCATTGCATGCTTATAATTCTAGCCTTGGGAGGCAGTGACAGGCAGCTCCTGGGGGCTTGATGGTCAGCCTGATTAGCCTACCTGATGAAAACTCGGGCTGATGAGAGACCCTGTCTCAAAAATGAGGTGGACAGTTACTAAGGAATGTCATCTGAGGTTGACCTCTGCCCTTGTACACACATACACACACATAGACACATGTGCACACATACATAATACAGACATCGAAACCAAGCATGGGAGACAAACTGTCCCGTGTGATATGCTTCAGTGTGAGCCTTCAGTCTCAGGGACTCTACACCTTATCCTAGAAGTTCTTCTCCACGTCAGCGAAGACAAAAGTGTCCTCGATCACCTGACAAGAAAAACAAGCTTGGGACAAGCCTGAGTGACACCGAAGCACAGTGAGGGCGGGAGTGAGAGTAGCTGAGGATGCTGCAGTTAGTCAGGGACACGAGCTGAAGAACAGGACAAGAGCCAGAGCAGGCTTCTCCATCAACCACCAGACTAACATGGGCTCATTCCTCTGTCTTCTAAGCTATCCTAAAAAACATAGCCAGTTCTACATGCCTTGTCTATGTAGACAGGCTATAGAATCTGAGTGAAAGACAAGATGAATGACACAGACCCAGCAAGCTTGTTTTACCCTAACAATGGATTTGACTGCGTGATGGTCTCCCCCATGCTAGCCCTGCTCTAAGCACTTCAGCCCTGTTCCACTGACCTTATGGCAATCCAAGGAGAGGGATTTCTATGGTTATCGCTGGATGGCCAGGAGGACCAAGGCAGAAAAGGTCAAGTCACTGCAGTGCTATGACTAAAAGTGCCCATTTTCCAGACTCTTTGTCCTGGTAAGCCTACAGTCCATCACAGAATGATTCTAGAGTCCCAACTTATCATGGTCAGGAAACATGCCTTTTCAGAACATGGTGGCCACAGAACAGGCCCCAATGCAAAATTAAGGATCAGCTGCCTTCCTCTTCCTTCTCTTTCTCCACACTGTTATGAAAACCAAAGACCAAACTACGGGGCAGCTGTGAAGCCAAAACAGGGAGCACCACTGGTGTCACGCAGCACAGCTCTGGTGGGGAGTACCCTGCACACTTTATGGCATGTAGCAGCATGTCTGATCCCTATCTTCCAATGCCAGCGGCAGACTCACCCACCCTCCGAGCTATGAATGTCTTCAAATATCTTCCCACATCCCCTGGAGAACACCAAAAACACGGTGTGAGATACAGTTCATCAAAACCCTCCCCAAGGCCCACAATAACCCATCCTGTTCTCCTTGACTCCTCATGGCTCCCAAGCCCCACCTCATGCTGTGCATGTATGTATCCAGCCCAGAAATAGCCCCGGATATTCTGTTTCAAGGTTTTCTGTGCTAACTCCTGTAGAAAATATGTGAGGCAAGGGAGACCGCAAATAAGACAGGAATGGGGAAATAAATGTTATATATGATGCTCTCAACCCCACAGGGCTGCAGGGCTCAGCACGTGCCCGGCATGAAGATGCGCTCAGAGAAATAAAACTCTCCTCAATGCACTGAGATTGCTGCTCAGTGGCAGAACATTTCCTCAGAGTGTTCAGGGCCCTAGAGTCCATCCCAACCCCAGCACACAAACATTTCCAATAATAACAACCTTCAACTATTCCTGTACCTACTAGGTGTGAGCTACTTAGTTATTGTTTCATGTGTAATATGCTCTGCTTTCTCAAACATGGGTGAGGGAAGAAAAACTGTCATCACACAGGCAACTTAAAGGTCTGAGCTTTGCTGAAGTTGAACTTTTGTCCAGCTCAGGCTAGACGGTGCAGGACAAGAGGCAGCCTGATGCAACCATTGAACCCTACAAGCAGCCGGGGCAGTGAGAAGAGACACACCCCAGCTTTTGGGTGCTCTTCAACAGCCTGGGACTCAGAACTCCCAAGACCAAATTCCTGGCCATAAATCCCAGGCCAGTGAGAGGTCTTCTGACTCTAAAATTCTGTCACTTCTCTTAAATCTTTGTCTGACCTAGGTAAAGAGGAGTTGGCACTAAGTCAGAAAACTAAGAAAAGGTTGCTTAAGAACACAAGGAAGATGAGCTCTCAACAGAGCTCCCACCACCATCAGACCCCACTTCCTCACCCAACACCAAATGGATTTCATTCCAATGAATAACTGGAGTGGGGGAGGGGTGGAGGAACATACGTGAACTTCGGCTTAGCAAGAAAAAAAATGGTCATCAATTTGAGGAAAGGACCTGAATTAATGAGGAAGAAACAATGAAAAATAGTCCCATTGGCCACCCTGCTTTGAGATTACATCATCAGGATGCACAGAAGTGAGCAGGTTCAAAGTGGAGAACAAAAAGCTGGCCATCACTAGCGTAAAGTGATCAACAACCCCTAAGTCCTTGGCCCTTGTTTGATAAAATACTTTCATACCAAGTTTTTCGTTGAATGCTAACTTTAAGCTATGGAGATCTGATAAGATACAGGGGGTTATCCCAATTTTTTTGTATCTGTTGAGATTTGCTCTGTGACCAAGTATGTGGTCAGTTTTAGAGAATGGTCCATGAGGTGCTGAAAAGAACGTTTATTCTTTTGTGTTTGGGTGGGATATTCTGTAGATATCTGCTATGTTTGAGTCATAGCATCTGCTAGTTCTCTTATTTCTCTGTTAAGTTTCTGTCTGACAGAGCTGTCTATTGGTGAGAGTGGGGTGTTGAAGTTTCCTATTATTAGTCTTGGGGTTTGATGTGAGATTTAAGTTTTTTATTTAAAAAAATGCCTTTTTGACCATCAATCCACACCAGGCAAGTTAATTATGTGAACCCTGTAATAATCCTGCAAGTTTTGGTTGTTATTTGTTCTCAGATGAGTAAACTGAGGCACAGGGGAGTTTGGTGGCCTGCTCAAGGTGTCACAAGTGCCTTAACTCTCTTTGTCTCTGTCTCTCTCTCTCTCTCTCTCTCTCTCTCTCTCTCTCTCTCTCTCTCTCCTGTAAGTACAAAGGGTGCATTCAAGTTCAGCTCTGGGAGATCTAAGTTCACATTTTTTCCCACCATGACACAATGGCCACCAAACTCAAGGCTTTCTTGTGTTGGTCTCATGGGTCCTCTCTGCTTTTCCATTTCCTTGACAGACTATCAGGCATCCCAAAGTCTTGGAACTGGAGAGACAAGTACATTCCCATCTATGTTCATCACAGCACTGATCATAGCCAACAAGATAAGGAACCATTTTGTAAGCTGCCCTTTGCTCCTTTGGTGCCTTTCAAAAGCTTTTCAGTTTCATGAGGTCCCATTTATTAGTCGATCTTAATGCCTGCACTAATGGTGTTATATTCAGGAAGTGATCTCCTGTGCCAATGCATTCAAGGCTATTCCCCACTTTCTCTTCTATCAAATTCAGTGTGTCTAGGTTTATGTTGAGGTCTTTAATCCACTTTTACTTGAGTTTTGTGCAGGGTGATAGATGTGGATCTATTTGCATTCTTCTACATGCCAGCATCCAGTTAGACCAGCACCATTTATTAAAGATTCTTTCTTTTTTCCATTGTACAATTTTGGCTTCTTTGTCAAAAATCAGGTGTCTGTAAGTGTGTGGATTTACATTTGGGTCTTTGATTCAATTCCATTGATCCACATCTGTTTTTATGCCAATACCATGGGGTCTTTATTACTATTACTAAAGCTTGAAATCAGGGATAGTGACACCTCCAAAAGTACTTTTATTGTACAGGATTGTTTTAGATATCCTGGGGTTTTTTGTTTTTGTTTTCCCATACAAAGTTGAGTATTGTTCTTTCAAGGTCTGTAAAGAATTGTGTTGGGATTTTAATAGAACTTGCGTGAATCTATAGATTGCTTTTGTTAAGATGGCCATAGGAGCTCACAGATGCTGAACTGACAACCAGAGGGCCTGCGTAGGTCTGACCTAGGCCCTCTACATATGTATGTCAGTTGTGTAGCTTGGTCTTATTGGAGGACTCCTAACAGTGAGAACAGGGGCTGGGCTGTCTCTGACTCTTTGCTGGCATTTGCGACCCTATTCCTCATACTGGGTTGCCTTGCCCAGCCTTAATACAAGGCAAGGTACTTAGTCTTACTGCAACTTGATATGCCATGTTTTGTTGACATCCATGGGAGACCTGTCTTTTTCTGAGTAGAAATGGAAGAGAAATAGATGGAAGGGCAGAGAAGAGGTGGGGGGGGGGGGAATTTGGGAGGCAGGAAGGGAGGGGAAACTGCAGTCAAAATATAAAATAAACCAATAAATATTTTTAAAAGACATGGAACCAGCCCAGATGGCCATCAACAGATGAGAAGATGAAGAAAATGTGGTATTAACACAGTGGAGTTTTACTTGGCCATGAAGAAGGATTAAATTATGCTATTTGCAGGAAAAAGGATGAAACTTGAGATCATGTTAAGCAAAATAAATCTGAGAAAAAGACAAATACTGTATGCTTTCTCTCATAAGTGGTCTAAATTTCAGTATATCTACATGTGATATATGTAGATACAGATAGACAGGTGATATATAGATGTGTTATACATCGGTATATATAAATCTATATATTGTGAGAAAAAAGAAAGGGGTGCTGGAAAGATGGCTCAGCAATTAAGAGCACTTACTGCTCTTACAGAATACCTGTGTTTGGTTTCCAGCACCGATGTCAGATAGCTCACAACTGCTGGTATTTCAACTCCAGGGAATCTGATGCCCTCCTCTGGGTTCCAAAGGTACTACACACATACACAAACACACACACACACACACACACACACACATGCTTGCATGCATGCATGCACACACACACATATATACATTTTTGTTCTAATCTTAAAAACAAAGCAAGAAAGAAAATAAAAAATCAGAGAGCAGATCAGATGCTGGGCTGGAGTCTCAGTCTGCATCACCAGACTCCCTGCCTCCTAGCCTGTGGCTCACTGCACTCTACTGCTTGCTCTGAGCAGCCATTAGATGGTGCATTTTATAAAAGGTGGCAGTCACAGGCCATAGGCCAGGCAAATTTAATGTTCCTGCTAAGCCGCCCATCTGAGGGTGAAAATAAGTGTTTTAAAGTGAATGAGAAACAAGAGAGCATAATGGAGAGAGGAGGAAAACAAAGCATGGCACATTAACCTCCAACACCGAATCTAGATTTAACTGTGTGGGGGAGTGGGGCTGTGCGGATATGTAGGGGGTTGTGTGGTGTAGGTAAGTAGGAGCGGATAGACGGGGGTGAGAGAGAGTGGGTGAGTTGGGGGGACAGGGCATGAAAGCAGAGAGAAGACTATTTGAGGTAAGGAAGAAGTCTAGGGGGAAGAAGTGGTAGCCATCACATATGAATAACGTACAATGACACACCTGTATGATGATGTCATAATGAGACCCACAATTTTGTATGCTATCTGAAATCATCAGTTGTACGCTAGCTAAAATTCTATAGAGAATGGGAGCTTGCAACAGCCACAGCCCATGATGGGAGGCAACAGGAAGGCCAAATGCAAACCAGACATCTCTCTGCCCTTTTCTCCTGACTAAAGGGCCTGAGAAGGGAGCATAGGGAGAGGGCAGTTTTTCAGACAGGTGCCTTAGTAGGAACAGTGCATTCGCCTGGCCTGTGACTACCTGTTTTATAAAATGCACCATCTAATGTCCGTGCAGGTCACACAGTAAAGTGCAATGATCCACAGGCTAGGAGACAGGGAATTTGGTGACCCATACTCAGACTCCAGCTAAGCTGCTGTTCTCTGGACCCCTAGCCTAAGATCCAGCTGATTCTGTCTGGACCAACTCCCTGACCCCCAGCTGTTGTCCTCTGGACTCAGTGTTTAAGCCATTGAGTGTGTCTTTGCTCACCCTATCTCCTTTCTAATGAGATGGGGTAACCCACCGAGGTGATAACGCAGTGCACAACCCCTGACACTGTGAAAAGCAGAGTTACGAGAGCCCTTAGAGAGCACCTAACAAAGCAGGTTATTGTTGGTGTTCCCCTGCTCTCCCCTAAGCTCCCAAAAATCAGGAGCAGCCGTCAAAGACTCCACTGAACACCTAAGGAAACTGGGCCTGAGAAATGGCACAGTGCACGACCTCGAAGCAAGGTTAAGGCAGAGACCATCCTATAATGCCGGGACTCAGAACTTCCTGTGTCTGCCACAGCCTGTGAAGGTGTTATCCTTTCCCCATATATACTCAAATTCCACATAGCAAACTCTCAAAACATGTTCCACCGAGCCTTGGCACTTGGAAAAACTGACATACATTAATTGGATTGCCAAGCTGCTTCCAAGAGCTGCACAAAGACTGTGTCCCAAAGTCCCAGCTATCACCCCTTTTCCCCTTTAGAAAGGCATTACGGGTTGTGCGATGGTAGAACAAAGTCTCAATCTTGTCCGTCATCCCTCCAGTCATCCCTCCATTTGGAGCTCCTCATTTTATGTCCTAGTAGAGGACACTAAATGGGGGCCACCAAAGCTATACCCACTGATGGCTGGTTCAGTGCCTTGGAGACTCTCTGGTGGAATCGCTGCCAAAGCCAGTCCAGGTTCTTCCAAGCCCAGAGTGGAGCTACAGTCCTCCCTCCGTATGCTCCCTCCATGTGCTCCATCTACAGCCATAGTCACAGCAGTTCCTCTTCCCAGAAGCTTCCCTGGGGTGATATCAAGTCACAGCTGAGACCACTCCCTGCTTCAGCTTTAGGGCAACCCAAGCCAGCCAACCCATTCCTGAAGCTTTTACCAGTCCATGGTCTTTTCTGCTTTGACCTGCAAAATATCAGCTACACCCAATGTTTCTGGGATAGAGAGTGTGTAGAAATGCCCTGATCTGAAAGTCTCCATCAAAGGAGCCAGCGACGCCCTCTTACTTGGAGGTCCCACTCAGCCCTGAAAGCTTGCCTGGGACCTGAGAGCCTTTGGAAGTGAGGACACCTGGAAGATCCATTCTAGTTCCTTCCCTACCAATGCCAGGATCTTGTGGCCAAGCCCAGGAACCAATTGAATCATCCCACACCCAGACAACCCTACATAGCTCTGGGAAGGATGTGTGATGACAGGGAGTAGCAGACCTGAAGGTCAAGAGGAAACATGGACAGTGTATCTCATGGCCATATATTCAATGCATATCATGTATGCATGAGTAAATATAATATACACACTTCCTGTGTGTGTTCATAGGAAAAGAACATGTATGTGTGTGCACAAATGTGCAGAATATAGATGTCAGCCTCAGGAGTTTCTCAGACACTGTCCATCTTTGTTTTGTTTTTTTTTTTTTTTTTTTTTTTTAAACAGTATCTCCCACTGAACCTAGAATTGGTTACACAGGCTAGGTCTGTGAGTCTAGCCAGTCTGTGAGCCCTGGGGCTCTGCCTCGCTCCACTTTCATAGTGCTGGTATTTAAAAAGCCTATAATTTAAGAAAACTGCACACTCATGCCATATAAAATGCAAACACACACGCACACACACATTTTTATGAATGATAAATAAACCAAATCCACTGTTCAGCTGTATCAGTGTATTATTTAGGTAATCCTCTTTGCTCACATAACTGACTCTCTACTCCACCCTGTCCTATACAGCTTTCTCTTAGAATCCATGAAGAGCTGATTCCAGGAGTCTTGGAATACAAACCTCCATAGCTGCCCGCCACACTGTGCAGCATGGGAGAAGAGGTCTTGAGACAGCAAGCTTGAAGGTATGAGTGAAAATTTCTGAAAAGAAGCTGTGTCTGCAAACACTGGTTGATGGATCAGGACTTTGGTGATCTGGAGAGGCTGAAATGTTGCAGGTCCAGAGCCTAATTACAATGTATCAAGAGCTGTGCTTAGCCTATTAAACAGCCATCCCTTGTCCACCTCTGTGACAAACCCAACATCCTGTGACTAACACATAAAGTTGTACCTCACATCCTGTGGCCAGCAGATTTTTAAAAAATCTATTTTGGAATGTATTAACTTAACAAACCTTGTTTTCTACCAATTAAAGGGCTAAGACCACTGTAGATAAAGGCTTACAGTGGAGTTTTCCCGCCTTCATTGTAACCCACTTCTGAGATTTCCACCTGTGCATCTGAAAAATGTCTTGATGGGGAGTAGAGGCCTTGGTCCTGCCTCAACCAGGTGATAGGACAGACTTAGCTGACTTCCCAGGGGAGGCCTTAACCTTGCTGAGGAACAAATAGGATGGGGGATGAGGGGATATAGAATTTGTGGAAATTGAAACCAGGTCAGGATCACTCATATTTGCATCCAGAATAGTTGTTCCCTCTCAGGCAAGGGTTGTAGTTTTGCATCAACAGAAGCACGCACCTTCATAACGTCTCGTCCACACGGGATCAAAATGTGCAAAAAACAGTTACTCGGGAAGGGTGACTGAGAGAACGTGGGACTTCAAGATGGATGGACAGAAACTCAGAGGGTCCCAGAGTGTCTGGTTCTAGGAAAAATACCAGTGGTGAGCCTCCCCCCACCCAGAAACATGGCAGAGGGGAAGAATGACAGAGAAGAGAGACAGTCGTGATGGACAGAGTAGCACAGAGAAGCATAACAAAAAGGAAACTCGTACTGAGCTGAGCTGGAAGCCACACTGCAAGCTGCTGTGTGAGAAGAGCTCTGGGGAGGTAGGCAGGAGGGAGTCATCTTGGGAAGGTCACATGAGGCATCTTGAGAAGGTGACCCCTGCAAACTGGCTACTTTGGAAATTTTTTCTTTCTCCCATAACTCACAGAAAAAAACTTTGGTACTGCCCCAGTCACACCTATACTGGCCCAGGGATCTCCAACATAACACCACTGAAGCGCCTCCTTAGGGAATTTTGCAGTGGGATCCAAGTCAGCGACATAGCTGAACACAGCTTATTTTCCTTTCCTGGCAGCTCAGGCTGGCACTGTGGCTTGCTTGACATAGTGCTTGACTGGCATGCAAAAACCTGGGCTCCATCTCTAATACCAAATAAACAGTGTGTGGCAATGCCATCCTGCACTCCAGCACTCAAGAGGTAGAGACAGAAGGATGGAGAGCTCACGGTCACCCTCGGTAATGGAATGAGTTTGAGGCCAACCTGAGCTACATGCAACTCCATCTCGAAAGAAAGAAAGAAAGAAAGAAAGAAAGAAAGAAAGAAAGAAAGAAAGAAAGAAAGAAAGAAAGAAAGGAGAGAGAGAGGGAGGAAGGGAGGGAGAGAGGGAAGAAGGGAGAGAGGGAGATGAAGGAAGGGAAGGAAGGAAGGAAGGAAGGAAGGAAGGAAGGAAGGAAGGAAGGAAGGAAGGAAGGAAAAGGAAAGAAAAAAGAAGCCTGGCAGCTTAGGTATATGACTGTAGAGAGAGTATTGCACAGATGCACGTAGAGACCTCATGGAGCCACAGTCTTGGGCAGCACAAGGCATGTATCCCATCTTCCCAGGATACCCTTGGTCTCTCAGTGAGCATCCCCCAGGGATCCTGACACAGAGTTGAACTCTTGCCAGAGAATCCTGAGTTCATGAAGCTAATCTGTCTGAAATAAATTCCAGTCAAAAGAATTTTGATTGCATATGAACAGAGAAATGAAGCTTTTTCCAACCGACCTGGCCCCAGAGCATTACCACAGATGAGAAACAAACACAAAAGGAAGGTAGGATGGTAACCCTTGCTTAGATCCCAAAAACAGAAAGAAGGGAAACTAAGAAGGGCTAAGGATGTGCACACTTGCCCTCACAGCTGCCCTGATGGACATGGTGCTTTCTTTTTTCTTTCCTTCTTTTCTTTTTAGGTTTACCTTTTTATTTTTATTTATGTGTTTGCATCTGCATGTTAGTATGTGCATGTGTGGAGTGCAGTGTTTTCTGGGGCCAAAAGAGGGCACCAGATCTCTGTAGCTGGAGTGACATGGCTGTGAGCTGTCTGGCATGGGTGCTGAGAACTCTGCAAGAACAGCCAGTGTTCTTAACATTGGGCCATCTTTCCAGCCCCCTTCTTTTTTCTTTAAGTTTGCTAAATGGAGGAGTAAACAGAAAGGATATTGCCCAGAAATATCACTGTCTACATTACCGCTGCTCTGCCTGCTAAAAGTATTACACCTGTGGAAGACTCATGAAATCCAGGACCCTCCAGCTCCTGGCAGAACACACTGTCAAAATAGAATGATAACAAGCAAGAAAGTCACGGGGTAGCTATACAACAAAGATCTTTTTGGGAAGACAGTCACTGTCTCAAAGCAGTGTGTAGCCCAGAACACTGGGTCAAGAGAACACTGGTCCCCAAAAAGGCTCTCACGTAAAGCATAAAGGATACCTGCCCCCACAGAAGCAGCGATCTCAACACAGAAACCGAGGAAATAGGGGTGGGGGGAGGCAGCATGACTGATGAAAACATTCATAATTATTTGGCAACAAATTCCCCCAATCATTGAAGTAGATGCGATGCAAAATGGGGAATTCAAAAGAATGGTCAAAAACGCCAATTAATTCCAAGGAAATAAAGAAAAACAACTGAACAAATTAAAGAAGACCAGGCACAATTTGAAGATCAATAAAGAAAGAGAAATCTTGAGAGTGAGCCTGACAGAAATCTAGGAAAGGAAAGCTCAATAAGTCAAATAAAAAAATTCAGCATGGTCTCACCAAGAGAACATCTCAGGACATACGGACAGGCCTGGTGCAATAGAACATGCAGGAGACCTAAAGACAATTAAACCTGAGCTAGAGAGAGGGCTCAGTAGGTGACAGCATTTCTGCTCTTCCAGAGGACCTAAGTGTGGTTCCTAGCACCCATGTCAGGTGATGCACAATGCCTACAGCTCCAACTTCAGGGATCTAGCACCCTTTCCTTTCCTGACCGCCACAGGCATCTGCACTCACACGTATAGACACAAACATATACCTCTAATTAAATGTAAAAGTAAAAGCTTTAAAAAAAAAAAAACATGAAGAGGACAATATGCAGCACCTGTGGGACGTGATCAAAATGTGTGTTCAGGGTCCGCTGAAAAGTGCATAAGACATCTCCAGTGGAATAACACCAGGAATTTGCCCCAAATTCAGGGAGAAATTTACAGCCATCCAGACACAGAAAGCATTTAGAAGTCCAAATAGACTTACCAGAAAAGAAATGCTGGCCAAATCCTACCTAAAATGCTAAATACGGGACACAGAAAGAATGGCAAAGACTGCAAGGGAAAAGTGCTGAAGAGTTTACAAAAACAAACTGGGGACTGCAGATTTCTCAACAGAAGCACTGAAAAGCAGAAGAATTTGCAGTAAAATATTTCAGGATCTAAATTAAAATAATCACCAAACTAAATTACTATACTCCGGTAGTTACCATTCAGAGCCAATGGAGAAATATACACCTTCCAGGGTGAGTATAGAGCAAAAGAATGGTGCTCACTAAGCCAGCATGGCAGAAGATACTTGAATGAATTCTGGACAGCAAAGAGAAGATAACTATATACACCACAAGCACAGGAAAGGCTTGGCACAGTGGTACATCTGTGTAATACATGCACTGTGGAGGTGGAGGCAGGAAGATCAGGAGTTCAGGGCCAGTCTCCAACACAGCAAGTGTGAGTGAAGCTAGCCTGATACCTTGTATCAAAATAAAAGAAAAAAAGCACTATAATTCCCAATCCCAGAGAACCTAGACAACAAAGAGGACCCTAAGAGAGACATACATAGATCTAATCTACGTGGGAAGTAGAAAAAGACAAGATCCCTTGAGTAAATTGGGAGTGGGGGATCGTGGGAAAGGGTAAAAAGGGATGGGGAAGGAGGGGAGCAGAGAAAAGTATATAGCTCAATAAAAACAATTTTAAAAAAGATAAAGAAAAAAGCCAGTAAGCAAAAGTGCACAAGAAAGAACAAATGCTGCTAAAATGACAATAAGGAAAGAATCAACATTACAAAAATGACAAAATATCAGGAAGGAGTACACACCTTTGAAGTGAGTCTTGAATGTAAATGACCTTAATTATTCAATTAAAGACACAGGCTGGTTGGCTTTAAAAAACAAAACCAAGGGGCTGGAGAATAGCTTAGTGGATAAGAGTGTGTACTGCTCTTTCAGAGGACCAGAGTTCAGTTCCCAGCACCAACATAGGATGTTTCACAAATGCCTATATGCTTCAGAGAATCCAATACTCTCTTTCAGCTTCCCTGAGCTCCTGCACACATGTATACACACATATACACAAACACACATATATACACATAATTCAAAATCAATTTCTAAGCCAGCTCTTTGCTGCTTGCAAGAAACATATCTTACCAGCAAAGACACACAAACCACAGTGAGAATGTGAAGGATGGTGTTTTATGAAAATTGAATCTAAACACAGTAGTTTTACTCATGCATGACAAGCCAGGCTTGAAGTCAAAATGAATGAGAAGAGACAAAGATGATCATTGCACATTTTAAGGCACACACAACAACACATGTAATAAATGTCATTCTGCACAAATGTAAAATACAAAAACTATGAACATAAAGGGAGAGATTCCCAAGATAATAATAGGCCTAGGTGATCCCACTATGCCCTCTCAACAAATGATAAGTCATGGGAAGGAAGGAATCAACAAAGAAACATCAAATTAAATACATTATAGATTAAATGGACCTAAGAGAACTGGAGTGAATATTTTACCCAACAATTGAATGCACTTGTCAACAGTTCACAAAATAGACCACATTTATAACACAGGACAACCTTTAACAAATAGGAAAAATAAGACTTTTTTGCATTTCATCAGATAAAACTAGGATAAAACTAGAAATCAACAATAAGAGAAGCTACACAAACATTGAGCAGTACAATATTAAATCCCTAGACTATGAAAGAAACCAAAGATGAAGTTAAATTTCCTAGAATAAAATAAAAACAGAAATAGCAGAATTTTTGAGGAATAGCAATTCTCTCAATGAATTTTTATGACTATGAGTGCCTACATCAGAGAGATCTCAAATAAATAACCTAATGATGCATTCTAAGAACTTAGAAAAACAAGATCAAGCCTAATTCAAAACCAGAAGAAAGAAAGAAATGATAAATGCCAGGACTAAAAGTAAAGAATTAGAGTGTAAAAAGACACTACAAAGGATCAATGACACAATGAGCTGAACCTTTGAAAAGATAAATGGCAGTGCCAGGCTCTGAGCAAACTGACCAGAAGAGAAAATAATCAAATCGTTAGATTTAAAGATGAAAAGGATATATTACAACACATGTCACTGAAATACAAAGAATTTTTAGTCAATATTTTAAAAATTTACAAATCAACAAACTTGAAAATTTTTCCCAGAAGACAAAGATAAATTTCACAACATACATGACTCACAAAAAAAAAACTGAACCAAGAGTTCAAAACAGGGGGCTGGAGAGATGGCTCAGTGGTTAAGAGCATTGCCTGCTCTTCCAAAGGTCCTGAGTTCAATTCCCAGCAACCCACATGGTGGCTCACAACCATCTGTAATGAGGTCTGGTGCCCTCTTCTGGCCTGCAAGCATACACACAGAAAGAATATTGTATACATAATAAATAACAAACATTTAAAAAAAAAAAGAGTTCAAAACAACCTAAACATACCAATAACAAGCAAAGAGACTGAGCATCAATTAGAAGTCTTCCAGCAAATACCCCAGAGGAGGGCCAGAAAGAATATAAGAACCCGAAGATGCAGAAGAGTTGTAAATGCTGTCTTGGGGACTATTGCCCTCAAGAACTCACAGCACCTGTGGTTATCTACCCAAGATCAAGCCGGTCCACGGTCCAGCAAGGACAAGTGGGGGACTTCTGTCACTCTATCTCTGTAGAGTAACTTGAAATCAGATACTGTGGCCCCTCCAGCACTGCTCTCTTTTACTCATAATTGTTTGGTCTGCTTGGAGACTTTGTGGTTGCCTGTGAATTTTATGGTTCTGTTTTCTATTTCTGTCGAAAATGTCATTTGTTATTTTAATGTGAGTTGAACTGAATCTGAAACATTTTCAGTAATATCGCCATCAAGCCATATTAATTTGGCCAATCCACAAACATGAGGTTCCCTCCATCTTTAGTGTCTTCTTCAGTTTCTCTCCACAGTGTTTCATAGCATGCATTGTAGACACCTTTCCCCTTTTTAGTTCAGGTGTATTTCTGGTTGTTTTGTGGTTTGGGAGGGGAGGATGTTGTAAATGGTTTTATTCTTTCCGCTGCTTTCTCTGCAGGCTCATTATTGAAGCATGCTGATAAATCTTACTAAATTGTCAGGTTTAAAAGTCTTTCAGCAGATCCAGGAAAATAGTGATGGGAAAGTAGAAAGGGGATAGTTGGGGTGAGGAAGAATATTAGAGATGATTTTTTGAAAAAAAAAAAGGATGAGCTAATGAGGACAGATATAATCAAAAACATTATCTACAGCAGTAAAAATGTTACATGCTATGAATATATAACAATGAAATTATGAAAAGGGAAGCTGGAAAGACAGTTCAGCAGCTAAGAACATTGGCTGCTCTTCCAGAGAACCCAGGCTCTTCTTTTCTAGAACCCACATGGAAGCTCACAACTGTCTGTAACCCCAGCTCCAAGGGTTGCAAGGTCTTCTTTGGACCTTCTCAGACACTACATACGTAGCACACATACATACATAAAGGCAAAACTCTTACACACATAAAAATAAGTATTTTACTTGTATACAATTTTAACTTATGCTACAAAACAGGCAATCAACCAAGACATTTGAAATAAAAACATTTCTCAAGTATTTAAAAGATAAAATGTCATAGGACTCGCATAGCCACGTGCACCCTTCCATCTACTTGAGTGAGTTCTAAGTGACTTATAATACCTGATGAGATACAATGCCACCTAAGTTACTGAAATGCTATTTTACTTAGTGAATGATTATAATACTAGAGTTTGACCTTCAGTAATGTTGCAGGGTACAAGATTAACTTGAAAAAATCAGTAGCCCTCCTTTACGCAGATGATAAATGGGCTGAGAACGAAATCAGAGAAACATCACCCTTCACAATAGCCACAAATAGCATAAAATATTTTGGAGTAACTCTAACCAAACAAGTGGAAGACCTGTGTGACAAGAACTTTAAATCTTTGACGAAACAAATTGAAGAAGACACCAGAAAATGGAAAGATCTCCCACGCTCTTGGGTAGGTAGAATTAACATAGTAAAAATGGTAATCTTACCAAAAGCAATCTACAGATTCAATGCAATGCCATTCAAAATCCCAGCAACATACTTTACAGACCTCAAAAGAACAATGCTCAATTTCATATGGAAAAGCAAAAAACCCGAGTTAGCCAAAACAATCCTGTACAATAAAGAAACTTCTGGAGGGATCACAATTCCTGACTTCAAACTCTACTACAGAGTTACAGTGCTGAAAATAGCCTGGTATTGACATAAAAACAGACAGGGGACCAGTGGGACTGAATCAAAGACCCAGATATCAATCCACATATCTACAAACACCTGATTTTTTACAAAGAAGCAAAAAGTATAAAATAGAAAAAAAAAGCATGTTCAACAAATGGTACTGGCAAAAGTGGATATCAACATGTAGAAGAATGAAAATAGATCCATATCTATCACCATGCACAAAACTCAAGTCCAAATGAATCAAAGACCTCAACATAAAACCAACCACACTGAACCTCATAAAAGAGAAAGTGGGAAGTACACTTGAACACATTGGCACAGGAGACCACTTCCTAAATATAACTCCAGTAACACAGACACTGAAAGAAACAATAAACAGGACCTTCTGAAACTGAAAAGCTTCTGTAAAGCAAAGAACATGGTCAACAAGACAAAATGACAGTCTACAGAATGGGGAAAAAAATCTTCACCAACCCCACATCAGAGGGCTGATCTCCAAAATATACAAAGAACTCAAGAATTGGTCATCAAAAGAACAAATAATCCAAAAAATGGGGTACAGACCTAAACAGAGAACTCTCAACAGAGGGATCTAAAATGACTGAAAGACACTTAAGGAAATGCTCAATATCCTTAGCCATCAGAGAAATGCAAATCAAAACAACTCTGTGGTTCCATCTTACACCTGTAAGAATGGCCAAGATCAAAAACACTGTTGACAACATATGCTGGAGAGGATGTGGGGTAAAGAGAAAACTCTCCATTGCTGGTGAAAGTGCAAACTGGTACAGCCACTTTGGATATCAGTATGGCTATTTCTCAGAAAATTAGGTAACAACCTTCCTCAAGACCCAGCAATACCACTTTTGGGTATATATCCAAAGGATGCTCAATTGTACCACAAGGACATGTGCTCAACTATGTTCATAGTAGCATTGCTTGTCATAGCTAGAATGACCTAAATGTCCCTCAACTTAAGAATGAATAAGAAAAATGTAGTACATCTACACAATGGACTACTACCCAGCAGAAAAATATAATGACATCTTGAAATTTGCAGACAAATGGCTAGGTCTAGGAAACATCATATTGAGTGAGGTAACCCAGACCCAGAAAGACAAATATCATATTACTCACTCATAAGTTGCTTTTAGACATAAAGAAAAAAAACAGCCTACAATTCACAGTCCCAGAAAACCTAGACAATAATGACAACCCTAAAAGAAACATACATGGATCTAAACTACATGGGAAGTAGAAAAAGACAACATCTCCTGAGTAAATTTGAAGCATGGGAGAGGGTAGAAGGGGAGGTGAGAGGAAGGGAGGGGAGAAGAGAAAATACATACCTCAATAAAAACAATAAACAAAAAAGAATAGAGTTTGTACATTTCCAATTGAAGCAATGGTTTTGAATTGAATTTTTGAAAAGAATGGTTTGAAAAGAATTTTTTATGTGGAATTCAGAAAAGCCCACCCCCACCCCACCACCATCACCAGCAGACAGGCTTTGAGATTAGCTCTTGTGTGGGCGGGAAATGAAATGCCTGACTGTTCACTGAAATGGGCTCCCAGAGTGTAGGTCTGTGTCTGAATGAAAAGACTCAAACTCAGAATCACTGGATGTTAGATTACAGAGACTCTCCATCACCACCAAGCCCAGTGGTTTTCAAAATGGTTCTACAGGGAGCCAGTGAGATGGCTCAGGAGGTAAAGGTGCCTGCTGCCAAGCCTGATGACCTGGGTTCAACTCCCAGGATCCACATGGTGGAAAGAGAGAACCTGACCTCTGCATGCACACCATTCCAGTGCCCCTCACAAACACACACATTCACACAAAATAATGGTGTAATTTTTACAGTTTTTAATGCTTCTATAGGAGTCTAGGGTTGTATGTAGATGTAGTGCAGAAGGCAGGACTCCCCAAGCCTGGTTATAGACACAAGCAGGGATATTAGTGAGTCAAACTGGTACCCCCATTTTCACCCGGGAAACCCCATATGATCCATTTAAATATTAATATTACTTAGTCTGAATCTACAATCTTAAATCTGAGGTCTACTCCCAGCCCCTTGTAGAAGAATCAGAACTTTAGAAGAATGTTCTCAGGGTCCTGATACAATCATCTTAGGACCCGAGTCATCTAATCATCTAGCCTAACCTTCTACACACACACACACACACACACACACACACACACACACACACACGTCTTCCCTGATGCTTTCTTCTTTCTTTTTTGGTGGGGGGAAGAGGAAGCAGAGTCTCTCCATGTAGCCCTGGCTGTCTTGGAACTCTCTATGAAGAACAGGCTGGCCTCAAACTCAGAGTGATCCACCTGCCTCTGCCTCCCAAGTGTTAGGATTAAAGGTATATACCACTACACACGGCTATAATTATTATTAATTTTATTGATTTTATGTGTAGTGGAGTTCTACCCACAGAGGGAATCAGATATCCTGCAACTGGAGTTAGATTATGGCTCTGTAGGTCCTGGGAATTGAATCCAAGACCTCTGGAAGAGCAGTCAGTGTGTTTAATCACTGAGCCATCTTACCAGCCCAGTACCCTGATGTTCTTGGCCCTCCAGTCTCCTCATTTACAGGGCCTGTCACGGTGGGTGTGTCTCCAGCTATGGTCCCTGGGCTTCTGATAGAAAAATCCCCTGAGAAGTGTTTAAAATGCTCACTCTGGCTTCCCAGCCCATGTGACCTGGAATCTGTCACTGGGATCTCTGGAGCTGCTAACAAGCAGGCACTGAAATTTAGGGAGGTGACTTTAGAGCATGGGGAAACTGAGGCCTTTGCAGACCCTCCCTAGAAAGCTTAATTATCCCACTGGCTCTGCCAGTTACCCCAGCCTCCTGGGGAGTGGGAACCGAATGATGCATGCTGAGCAAAATCCATAGACGTGCTCTGTGGGCTGCAGCCCCCACAAATCATTGGAATTAGATTGCACCAGGCATCCCACAAGGGAAGCAGAGAGGTGACAGGATGGAGTTCTGGGGGTGCAGGCAATGGGGGAGACCAGGACCAGCAGGAATTCAGCTCGTTTCTGCTTCTCTCGCCCCTGCTCTTTCCAGTCTGCCATCCCACCCAGAAAGGACAGACAGCAGTGAGAACTTCATCTCTTGCCCCATTAAGTGGCAACGGCTTGAAAGACACTTTCTCCTTGAACTAGCTGCGCTTAGCAACTCGATTTAAAAAATGAGAAGCTTCCTGATATTTTTCCGCAGACCTCTTAAATCAGAATTCACAGGAGTGGAACCCTGGAATCTATATTTTTATAAAGATCTCCATTGATTTTCAGGCTGTCAGTCCAGCTCCAAACTGCTACAGCAACTAAATTTGGGAACCTCCGCACGTGCTCCTATTGAAAGGTCCTATAGTGCTATTTTAAAACATTGAGGGAGGAGTTGAGAGTGGAGAGAAAGAGTCATTTTTTTAAGATGGAACAGAAGAATTAGACAATTGGGCTGGGTGTGATGGCTTGGTAGAAAAAGCCATGCAGGCATGAAGACCTAAGTCCAGCCAGGTGGTAGTGGCACACACCTTTAATCCCAGCACTAGGGAGGCAGAGTTGAGCAGATCTCCGAGTTCAAGGCCAGCCTGGTCTTACAGAGCAAGTTCCAGGACAGTAAGGGCTACACAGAGAAACACTTTCTTGAAAAGAAAAGAAGGAAGGGAGGAAGGAAGGGAGGGAGGGAGGGAGGGAGGGAGGGAGGGAGGGAGGGAAGGAAAGACCCACCCAAGTCCAGAATCCCCAGAGCCTATGTAAGGCCCCAAGCATGAAGGCGCACATCTATAATCCTCGCTGTCATACAGTGAAATGGGAGGTGGAGACAGGAGAAACCCCAAAAGCTCAAGGGCCAGCTAGCCTGGCGCACACAGCAGAAGAACAACAGAGACCCTGTCTGCAAACAAGGTGGGAGGTGAGGACCAACACCTAAAGCTTTTTTCTGGCCCTCACATGGGAAGAGTGGGGGGGTGCTAGTGCAGAAGGGGTGGGAAGAGGCTGGTTTGCAAACAATAGTGAAACGTGAATCGGACAAGACAATCCTCCCATGAAGTGGAAAGTTGATGGAGAACCCACTTACTGTGGAACCAGGCCAATGACAAAGATGTCAGGGCAACTTGGTGTTATATGTCCAATACATTTCAAAACAGAAATCCAAACTGAGTGTGGTGGTAAACACCTGTATTCCCAAAACTAGAGTGGCTGAGGCAGAGGATTTGCAAATTTGAAGCCATACCCATGTTAGCCTTCAGGCTTCTGATCAGCCTCTCTGTGTCATATGCCAGGCTTTCTAGAAAGTCTAATAAACAAAATATAGTATACACAGTAATTAAATAAGCATAGCAACTTTAAGCGGTTACATATTTAAGTAAAATCTGCATGGAAAATGAGGAAGATGACCATGTCAGTAAAGTGTTTGCCTGCATGCATAAGGACCTAAGTTCAATCCCCAAAACCCATATAAAAAAAAAGGCATAGCCATGTGAGCCTATGATCCCAGCAATGGGGAGGTAGAGACAGAAGGATCTATGGGGCTTGGGAGCCAACGAACCTGGCCTAAGTGGTAAATTCCAGGCCTGTGAGAGATGTTGTCTTTTAAAAAAGAGAGTAGGTAGTGCCTGAGGAGCAACACCTGAGACTGACCTTTGACCTCCACATGCATAGGCAGACACCTGCACATACATGCACCCATGCATGCACTCACATATTAAGAAGCAAAACTAATTCTTCTGAGAACTTAATCCACTCAAGGGATCACACACTACTATCTTATTTAGTCCCTTCAACACCCTCAAATGTGGCTGCCATTATCATCCCCACGGACAAAGAAACTGAGTCCCAGGAGAGTCAAGTAGTTCACCTGAACCAGGTAGTCACTGGGGGAGCCCGGCTGCCTGAGTCACAAATGGCAGAGGGAGAGCAAAGCCCTGGGAAGCAGGATCACTTTTTGCCCCTCCTTAGGGGCAAAACCCTTGCTTTGAACAGCTGGGCAGTCTCAAGGGCCCAGGGGACTTGCATTGTATGGGTTTCTCCTCTCTTTTACCTTGGAGATAAGAGAGACGCTTAACATCTAAGTCCAGACCTTTAACAGTGATGTCTAACCCAAAGGCATCTGTCTTCCTTGGCCCAGCCTGTTCCCTAGTTCCAGCTGAAACTCACCAGAACCACCAAGTCATTAGGAGTCACAGTCAAGAAAACCTGGGGCTCACTGCTAGGCTTAACACTTACTGTTTGGGGAGCCCTTAGACTCTCTATGGCTGTAACTGGTCTACAAAGCAGGACCATACTTGGTCTCCTTCACAGAGGAAGACTCTTTCCCACACCAAGTGGGCAAGGAACAAATGTTACTTCCTAACCTTCAGGCCCTGCAAAGATTTCCCCATCTTCCAGGTCCAGAGCTCACTGGTCAGTGACCTGCAACCGTGATCAGACAATACCTGAAGCCCACCAGGCTTCTGAAGCATTTGCTGGTTGGATTAATGTGCTGCCTAGTGATGCCTCTCCCAGGGGATTGCAACTCTACTAGAATGCAAACCCAGAAGTCAGGAACTTGTCCCCCTAGTCTAGATACTGCATAGCATATGATGTAAATGTCTCATTGTGCAAATGCTCGTGAATGAGCATAAACGACAACAAAGCACCACTCCAGGAGTCAGAGTACCTAGCACCCTGGGGACATCCACGCCACAGGATCCACTTGAGTTCATCCTGTAAGAAACACTGCAATGCCCCCAGGATGACCAGAAGCATTTTAGCCAGCTGGCCATGGCACCTACCTCTCCTCTCTGCTTTGCCAGGCCAGGGATTGGACATGTCCTCGTTGTGATTTGTGATGTCTCTGTTGGAATAGAGGGAATGCAGCAGCAGTGGCCACAGCAGTAGCAACAATGTCTGCAAACGCTGCAGGCTGGCCAGCCTGCTGGAGAGATCCAGGCTGATCAAGGAGCCAAGGGCCCGCTCCCCTGGGCACAGCCCGCTGCTGCGGCTGACCACAGTAATTCATCATGTTTAAAACCTCACCCAGGGGAGGGGCCCTGGAAGAGGCAGAGAAGCCAAGCCACGGGTTCTGAAGGAAACTAGGGGTGTGTGGGTGTGGGGGTGTGTGTATGTGTGTGTGTGTGTGTGTGTGTTTAATCTTTCATTGATTGTAAAAGGACAATAAGAAACAGTCAATCTGCAGAATGCTACATAAACAAGATCCAGAAGGGAACTCGTGTGGAGTAAACAGTCAAAACAATCTAAAGAAAATCAACCTCCCTAGGAAACAAATTTTTCCTTTTCCTCACAGGGAATACATACCTGTCCTGAGACTTTACACCCCTTTGTCTGCGTGGGGAGCGAGCCCAAGCTGGAGTGTATCCCAGCCACTGCATGACCTTGAGGGAGCCACTTGTATTTTTTTCTCTCTCTCTTTCTGTCTCTGTCTCTGTGTGTGTGTGTATGTGTATCTGTGTATGTGTGTGTATGTGTGTATACTAGTGCATGTGTGCACACATGCATACGGATACCAGGGATTAATCTCAGCTCTCTGTGTGTGTATGAGTGTCTATGTCTGTGTGTGTCTGTGTGTGTACTAGTGCATATGTATGTATGCATGCATGCAAGCTGATAACAGAGATGAATCTCGGCTCTGTATGTGTGTATATTCAAGTGTATGCATGTATATGCATGCATGCAGAGACCAGAGATAAATCTCATCTCTCATTCCTCAGACACTCTGCTCCTTTTCTTTTTGTTTTAATTACTTTATTTTATCTTATTTTATATGCATGAGTATTTTGCCTGTATGTATGTCTATGCACCATGTGCATGCCTTGTGCCTTTTAGAGCCCAGAAGAGGGCTTTGGGTCTTCTGGAACTGGACTTTCAGACAGTTGTGAGCTGCCATGTGGGTTCTGGAAATCAAACCCAGGTCTTCTGGCAAAGCAGCAAGTGCTTTTAATTGCTAAGCCATCTCTCCAGCTCCTCTGCACTTTTTTTTTTTTTTTGAGACAAGAATCTCTTACAATCCTCAAGTCAAGCTCACTGACTAGGCTAAGCTGGCTGACAGGGGAGCCCCAGAGATCTGCTTGTCTCTGCCTCCCCTGCACGGAAATTACAGGTGCATTACCCTACACCTGACTTCCTTACATGGATTCTTGAGGTGTCAAACTCAGGTCCTTGTGCTTGAAACACAGCCAGCACCCCAGCCCCACTTTCATTCTCTTGCCTGTTGTCTCTAAAAGGAAGCGCTAGGTCAGGATACACAGGTGTGAGGGTGTGGAAGTGGCGCACATAAGCAGTCTGCTCAGGTGTATTTAGTGGGCAGGTCCAGGACAGTTCACGGGGTCATCGACGTAAAACTGGGGAGGGGGGATCAACAACTAATACAGAGTGAGATTCTCACATGCTATCTACTATCCCCGCTACAGAGCCACTGAGGACCCTTCTGGTTCTTTGAAATTCCCCTTGCTTCAGCAGTGCTATGGATACCCTCCCAATTTGGGACCAGCTCCTGGACACTGTTCTGGACTTAGCAGCCAGTTGTACCCATGGAAGGCTTGTCTACAACCCCAGAATGCCCCTTCTCTCAGACAGTAACAAAAGAGATAAGGTGAAAGAAAGGGAGAAGAGGAAGGCAAAATTCTAGGGGCAGGGGAACCGCTTCATTGACATAATCTAAGCAGTCCCCCCAAATGAGAAACTGAGACCGGAGGTTAAATATTTCAGAATCCTTCGGTCACTGAGAAGCAAAGTCAGGATTCCAACCCAGGTTAAACTTGAAGCCCTGTTTTCTTCCTTTTCCACATTTACCCTCAAATATGATCAAGGACAGCCTGATCTGAACTCAGGAAAACATAAAGGAAGTCGCAGGTCTCAGCGCCTCTACACTGCTGTAACTAGATGCCATGGATGGGGTCATCCAGAAACAACAGAAATGTACACCTCACATCTCTGGAGAGTGGGAACGCCAAGGTCAAAGCAGTGACATTCTCAAGATCTGAAGAGATAACTTTTCTGGCTCAAAGATGTCAAAGTGCTAGAATTTGGCATCCAAACTGCTGAGAGAGAAAAGTTGGCAATTGTCTCAACCAGCTGTGAACTCGGTGAACCGCTATACCAATATACCTGGCGAGATGTGCTCAGAGGCACAGTAGTGGCATGACGGTTATGGGAGTAACCAAACACTTTCTGCTTGTGTTTGAGTTCTGATCCATTCGTATCTGACATTACAAACCTTCACAAAGGCCCATAACTGGTGAGGTCATAGGCCCTGGGAGGAGGGACCTACGGACACAATGCCAAACTAGTCTCTAAATGTTCATACTTATATCTATAGATTAGTGCTGCTGTCTACCTTAGTCGGAGAAGATTCTCTTTGTAGTAAGTGACAGTGCAGAGATTCGTAACTGGCCAAAGTGCCGAGAGCAAGTGATTTTTTTTAGTACTCAACCATAAAGCGGACGTCTCTTCCACCTTTGTAAGACTCAGGGAACATCACAGAAGACAGGCTGGAAACAACTGAAGAGCAGGGTGACGGGAATGAGTAGCGCTCTAAAACACTGTCTTCTGGACATGGCACGGCCATTGCATCCATACATCTAGACTCACTGCAGTGGTCCCCACCCAAGACCGGAACAAGATTGAGTCCACCAGCATTGATTACATCACGGACAGGGAACGCGTCCATAAGGCCCCAGCCCTCACAGATGATCTACAGACAGTTGCAAGGAGGTAGGTCATATTCCTCAGTGGTATGAGTATTACAGGTCATTGCTGCCATTAAGCAAATGACCCGCACCTGTGCTCATGCTGACAACCCCTAATTAAGTGTAGTAGGTCACAAAAAAAGGTCGTGGGTGTAGGAGAAAAGCTTGGGGAGAAGAGGAGATTTGTGGGATGAAAAGAGAACATTAATTATTATTATTATTATTATTATTATTATTATTATTATTATTATAAAATAATTTTTGTTCAAAGAATATTATATGTGTGTATAAGTTATAAAGAATGCACACACACACCCTAGCTTGAGCCTCCTGTAGCACCTATCAGCCGCCGGCAGGGGACCATTACTCACTGGACAAGGCAGCCTGGGAAACCCCAGCCATCTGCTTCTGTCCCAGCATCTCCCTAGCCCTGCAAACAAGTCCATCATAGGCAGGGAAGGCAGGCTCACCATCTGCACACAGCCTTTAATAAGGGTCTGCAGAATCTCGGGGTCTTGGCCAAGCTGTTCGTCCATCCTGGGGAGGGAGCCCTGCTGGCTTGACCCACACAGGTCTTTGGCCCTGCTTGGCCTGCATAAATCACCTTCGAGTCTTCTGTCAGCTCTGTAATGAGAAGCTTCCTCACTCATGGGAAAAAATTGTTTTAACCCTGGAGGCAGGAAAGTGTGGAGCATGGGATATAACCCCCGGGGCAGAGGCTCTCAATCTGTGGGTCACGACCCCTTAGGGTATAGTGACCTTTTTATGGGGATCACCTAAGACCACCGGAACACACAGATATGATTCATTTACGTTATGATTCCTAACTAACTAAATTACAGTTATAAGTTGTAACAACGATTATTTTATGGTTAGGGGCCCCCACGACATGAGGAACCGTATTAAAGGGTCACAGCGTTAGGAAGGTTGAGAACCGCTGGTCTAGGGCCAGGGCCTTATGGACCCCCTCCCCTGTCCAGGCTGGAATGTTGGTGGGCTCAATCTTGTGCAGGCCTGTGAGTTCATGGATGCCACACCCATGCCATGTCCAGGAGACAGAGCTCTATAACAGCCCTTAGTCCCATTCCTCTGCCCTAGCATCTTTCTGCCACCAGCCTTCCACCTTCTATGATCTTACCTGAGCCTTGAACGGCTGGAGCAGATGCCCACTTAGGGCTGAGCACTAAACACTTCTTTAAGGATAGAAGAAAATTTATCTTTCCTTAGTCCATATCTGTACAAACTAAAAGAAATGACTGCTTTTTTTTTGGGGGGGGGTCTCTTGCCACAGAAGTTGAGAAAGGGGTTTCCATTGCAAAGATCTTTGGTGAGATTTACCAAGAGGCTATGTGAAAAGAAGAAAAATAGAGGCCATTTTTTGTTTGGCTTTGCTTTTCTTTGGGGGGTTGCATATGTGTGTTTACATGGAGGCCAGTGGTGAACATCAGTTTTCCTAGTTGATCACTCTCTACCTTGCTTCCTGAGACAAGGCCTCACTGGTCCACCAACTCACTGATCAGCTCAGAGGCCTGGCCAGCAAGCCTCAGGAACCAGGGATCTTCCTGTCTCTGCTTTCTCAGCTCTGAATGACACATGCTCTTTGCCCAGGCCAGCTCTTACATGAACGGTGGGGAACTTGGATCCTCATGCTTATGTGACAAGTATTTTTTATCAACTGAGCCACCTCCCCAGCCCCAGGAGAGGTCATTTTGCTGCAACACTATGAATGTCCTTCTATGGGATGGGTTGATTCCCCAAGACAATGGGTCCAAAAGGAGGCCCAGTCTACAGGGGACCCTGTGGCCAGTCCCACGTGGAGAGGGCATGAAACAGAGGCCACAGAGTCACCGCCAAACTTCCAGTCATACAGGGCAGCCACAAACAGCATAGTGTGGGCACCTGGGTGGCCTCATCCAATCCTCACCCTGCTACTCTGAGGATGTGTGTGACCTTGGAGATATTTCTGACCTGCAGAAGGAGGCTTACCTGCCCTGTTTCCTGAGTTATTATGGTGATAACAAGAGACAACAAGTCTACCCTCTCTCCCCTGGCCCATTCCAAGTGCCTTCCTTTCCAGCTGGAAGCACCCAGGAGTCTAAAGTCTCCGATCCTAAGACAAAACCAAACCTATCTGTGACTGTAACACAAACAGGGAGCAGGAAACTCAGATGGGACATCCTCTATCGCCTGTCTCTTCTCAGCCCTTGTGGTAATGTGCATATTAGTTTTTATTACCAGATTGCAAATTGGCAACATGACATGAGATTTTTTTTCTTCTCTTTTTCTTCAAGTGAGTTAGACTTAGCTGTTACTCAAGTAAATAAATAAATAAATAAATGAAAGAAAGAAACCAGCCAACACCAAGCTGATGTCTGCATCCAAGATAAATTATGTTAGTTTTTGCAGTGAGTGAATTGGGGCAGGAAAAAGATTTCACCAGAATAAAATGTTCTGGGCTGAAAAGGTGACTTCAAGTAGCTGAGTTCTCATGGGCTCAGCTCACCTGCTCCCTGGAGCAATGTCCACCTTAGCGGTCTCCAGCATGGCCCGATTGAACCCTCAAAGGTTGGGAGCAGAGGTGGTTTTAGACATCAGGGTTTGGGCAGTGTGCCCTCCGGGAATGAAGCTGTGAGGGAAGGCAGGAAGAAACAAAAGCCTCTGGGTGTTTAGAGGAAGATTGTTTTTACTAGCCTAAGATGCCACACTGAAGAAGAGACAAGGGACACATCCATTGGCAGAGTGTTTTCTAATCCACACAACACAGATGGTGTGTGTGTGTGTGTGTGTGTGTGTGTGTGTGTGTGTGTGTGTTTAGGAAGGTCTCACACCTGACATTACAGAATAGTGAGACATTTAGTGAGACCACTTCTCCAAACGCCTCTAACCGTCCATCAGAAAGCTTCAGTGTGGCAGCAGTGTGGCTAACACAAGGGGCTAGGAGATGGTTCTGCTGGTAAAGTGTTGGCCTTGCAAGTGTAAGGACCTGAGTCCAGTCCCAAGAATCCACCTCAAAAATCCAGACATGGCAGCTCGTCTTTGTAATTCAACTGCTTGGGAGGCAGAAACAGGTAGATCCCTAAGGCTTGTTGATCAGCCAGCCTAGTATAACTCACCCAGTTCTAGTACAAGAAGAGACCATGTGTCAAAATCCAAAGTGAACAGCACCTGAGGAATGACGTACAAAGTAGTCTTCTGACCTCCACACGCATGAGTACACACATGCACATGTACCCCCCACACACATGTGCACCCACACACACACACAAACATACAAATCCATTGCTCTGCCACTTTTTAAAGACTTTGTATTCTTACTTATACAAATGTATCCATGCATGTATATATGTGCAGGTGTCTTTGGAGGCATCTGATGCCCTCTTCTTGCCTCCAAAGACAGTTACGACGCAAAAGCAACAAGAGCTTTCGAACAGAGACATCTCTCCCCAAGTACACGTGTGTGTGCCCATGCATGCATGCATGTATGCACATGCACACTTGCGCATGCACGCACACACACAAAGACACACACACTGTTGTGTCACTTCTTGGTTATCTTTCTTAGATAACAGAACAAGCCCTGACTCGAGTCCCTTAGTGGCCAGGTGGTAATCTTCTAAAGTGTAATTACGGTTTCTGCTCTTGCCTCGCCTACTTCCATCTCACCTACATTGTAGAGCAAGTGATAATGGCTTCATTTTTACCAGCGTGTTATAACGATCCCTTTCACGATAAATACACGCATGCTTTGAAAGGCAGGATGTTTTTAAGGAAAATATTAAGCAAATCATATTAGAGCTAGATCTCAGATATGAGATCATTAAGATGAAATATGAAAAGCTAAAATTGGAGAAACGCTGGATTAATTGGAAAGAAATACATGGCAGGCAACTTCTTTCCTACGTCTCTCTCAAATTAAATAATAAATCTTGCTGCCTTGTTTTTCCAATTTAAACAAATGCTCTGACTCTTCCCATTTCCCCATCCCTTTCTTTTCCCAAGGCTTTGCTAGTGGGAGAGGAATTTGTGGCTGGTAAGAAGTACATCATTCTCCTTCCCCCCAGATTCCACGTGAGTGCTCCAAGCGGTACCTATGCGCATTAAGCTCCATCATTCATTTGTTCATAAACATTTGCGCTTCCCTCTCAGCTCCAGTCCTTAGCAAGAGGTACAGAACAGCAAAGAGCGGGAAGACGGGATCTGGCCAAGGAGACAAATGACAACACCAACAGCTAGAGAGGAGTATCATAAATACTGCACAGGGAACCACATGACTCTGGGAACAGGAAATTGGGTTGGGAAAAATATCCCACGCAAGTAAGCACTATAGGATTATAGTTATATCCGCATGCTCCTGAAGAGCCATGGGTGGAGACCATCTCATTACCATCGCTTTCCTGTCGGGGAGATTTTAGCCAAGTGGCTTCGACCTCGGCCTGCTTTCCAGTCTTTTAAATGGGGATGGCCTCAGCTCCCTCTTTCACTATGCTGAAAGAATCCAATGAGACCCAGGGATTTTTTGTGTTCATTGTAAACTTTGTGGACTCTAGACTCTCCTGGAAGAAGAGCCGCTGGACGGTCTGTTGGGAGCTGTACTTGGTGGTGTTAATTGGTTCTAAAGACCCGTCGGGACCATTCCAGAGGCAGAGCATTCCAGAATGCACAAAATGGAGAAAGCAAGCTGAGCACTAGGAAGCATTCTGTGTTGTTTCTTGAGAGTGAGTGTGATGTGAGCAGATGCCTCAGGCTCCTGCTGCCTTGACTTTTCCCGCACTGATGGATTGTGCCCTGGACTGTGAGCAGAATAAGCCCTTTCTCCATTAAGTTGCTTTTGTCAGGGTATTGTAGAAAGCTACAGGAACAAAAGCTAAGGGAGAGAGTGAGCATCAACCACCCCATCACAATGTCTAGTACCCAGGAAGTGCTCAGCAAATGGCCAGTGATTTTCTCAGCTCCTATCATCCAAGGTCTCTTTCCACCATATTTGAACTTTCGTGCAACCATCCCCTTCACAGTCCCAGCTAATCCTAGCTGGAGAAGGCACTAAAGAGCCGTGGGCGTTCCCCTGACACAGAGGCCCAGAGGAGTTGGGGTTGGAATGCTCTGACTGCTTTGAGTGTGAGCTCATTCCTGAAATATTATTTGTTCTTGAGGAGAGACTCGCTGGGTGGGGCTGGAGTTTGGTCCAGGGGCAAAGATGACAGCATTCAAAGGAAACAAAGGAGGCTGGAGCATTAAAGGGATGGCTTTTAGTCATCAGTAAAGAAGAACAGAATCTAGCGGAAAACAATGAGGTAAGAAGTATTGGGAGCAAAAAATTAAAAGGGAAAAAAATCAGTCCTTATTTTAAAAATAGAAGTGGTTTTTAGAGCCCATCAGAAAATGTAAAGATGGGGCTGGAGAGATAACTCGAGAGTTAAGAGCACCCATTGCTCTGGCACACAACCTGAGTTTAGCACCCACATCAGACGACTTACAACCACCTTTAACTCCAGCTCTAGGAGATCCAACACCCTCTGCAGGCTTCTATGGGCACCTGTATTCACAAGTGCACATACCTCCACACAGACATGCATACACAGATAATTTAAAATAAAATCATCTTTTTGTGAAAAAAGTTAAGAAGAACCAGAAAGACCTTACATGAATGAGCCCATGGTGTCTCTCAAAAACCACAAATCAGAACTATTAAAAGTTACAAAAATCTCAAGCCAGGCAATACTGACACACACCTTCAATCCCAGCACTCAAAAGGCAGAGGCAGACAGATGTGAGTTTGATGCCAGGCTGTTCTAAAGAGGGAGTTCCATGACAGCCAGGGCTACACAGACAAACCCTGTCTCAAAAAAAAAAAAAATGAAAAAGAAAGTCACAAAAAAATCTCACTTTAATAATGCTTTCCTCTTTATAAAGTGAGATTATGAGCCTTGAATCTTCACAAGGGCCCGATGAGTAGCTGTTATTGTCCATTTTCAAGAAAAGAAGAGAGTGTCCTCCACCCAGTGGCTTCTTTCTGCCTTCATTTGGAAATCCACACATACATGTGTTCCCCTGCTGACTGCAATTTAATCATGGAGAAGCAAATGTAGCTTGCAGGAGCTGCCTCCCTCCTGCAGTGCTCCTTGAAGGTTCAATGGCCAATAGCCTCCCTACTGGCAGTGGAAGGCGTCAAGACTGCAGTGTAGTTATAGAGAGTGCCTTGTGGAATCCTCTCACAGAACCATCTGAGAAATAGGTCCTCTTTCTGTATCTCCTTGATGACTGGTACCCCTAGTAGACACAGGCTTTGAGGCTCACAAAGGACTCACTTTACCAATTTCATGTTCCCAGCCTCCAGCAAGAGAAGGGAAATGAGATGCCTGAGTCCCATTGTGCAACAGGAGACAACTCCCAAAATCCCTGTCTCTTAAGGTGACCTCTTGTGACCCTACTAGCATTTAATTGAGGGCTTGCTTACAGTTTAAGAGGGTTAGTCCCTGACTGTAATGGCAGGGAGTATGGCAATATGCAGGTAGGAATGGCACTGGAGTAATAGTTGAGAGCTTACATCCTTATTCACAAACATCAGGCAGAGAGAGAGAGAGAGAGAGAGAGAGAGAGAGAGAGAGAGAGAGAGAGAGAGAGAGAGAGAGAGGAGACTGGGTCTGGTGTGGGCTTTTGAAACTTCAGAGTCCACCCCAAGTGACGCACCTCCTCCAACAATGCCACACCTCCTAATCCTTCCTAAACAATTCCACCAGCTGGGCACCACACACTCAAATACATGAGCTTATGGGAGTCATTCTCATTCAAACCACTACACCTAGCTTCCTTCTATGGAGATGTAATATGGGATGTCCTTCTATATGTGTATTGCTTTCATTGGTTAATAAATAAAGCTGCTTTAGCCTATGGCAGGGCAGAATATAGCCAGGCTGGTAGGGATATAGAGAGAGAGTAGATGAAGTCAGGGAGATGTCATGTAGCTACCAAAGGAGAAGGACACATCATAACCTTACCAGTAGGCCACAGCTTTATGGCAGTACACAGATTAATAGAAATGGATTAATTTAAGATGTAAGAGTTACTTAATAAGAAGCCTGAGCTAATAGGCCAACCCGTGTTGTAATTAATATAGTTTCTGTGTAATTATTTGGATCTGGGTGGCTGGAAAATAAATGTACAGTCTCCTATTATTATTATCATTTCTATGAAATTTCTTGCATCACAGAAAAGTCTGCTAGATACAATAGGCTTATAGGCTGAAGATGGGTGCCCCAATGGTACAAAAGAACTCTGGATGACTGCCCAGGCAGCAAGATGTCTCTGTCAATTCTAGAACACTGAATGTTACTTACAATGCACTTCTTGTTTACTTAGGTAACATTATATCCTTCTGGGGCCTTTGACGAGTTGAAGACAGATAGTTATAGTTTTCCTTAGTTATGATAAAGGATAAATTAGATATCAAATGTTAGACTCACAAAGATAGGACAGATGATAGAATATTTTCCTTAATTTGACAAATGTAAATGGACTAAATATTATAACTCTAATTCTTGCTTGATAAATGTTTTGTATATGTAATTTTATTATGTTAAAGGTAAATCCTTCATTTTTAATTAGACAGAAAAGGGGAGATGATGTGAGATGTCCTTCTGTATATGTGATGTGATGCTTTTATTGGTTAATGAATAAAGTTGCTTTGGCCTATGGCAGAGAAGAATATAGCTAGGATTGAAGGGATAGTGAGAGAGAGTAGGTGGAGTCAGGGAGACGCTATGTAGCTTACCAGTAGGCCACAGCCTTGTGGCGATACACAGATTAATAGAAATGGGTTAATTTAAGATGTAAGAGTTACTTAATAAGAAGCCTGAGCTAATAGGCTAAACAGTTGTAATTAATATAGTTTCTGTGTGATTATTCAGGTCTGGGAGACTGGGAAATGAATGAGCAGCCTCTGTTTTCAAAGATGCTCAAGGGTTGCTGTACAAATGAGCAGATTTTTATTGGATAAGCAGTGAATACACTCTTGAAAGTCAGACATCAGCGTTTTCAAACCCCAACCCTCTATACCCCTTCACAGCCTAAACTCAAGCTAAGTTGCTTCAGTTCCCCCAGCTTTAGCTTTAGCACATATGGTGTCTACAAGTAGGCTAAAACACCTCTCTTGGGAAATGTTGAAAAGATTTGATAACAAACCTTTGGTGAATTTCTAACACACACCAGAAGCAAGAAAAGTATTCAGTAGATGTTGCTGATAGTTACAGATGGAGAATATCACCTGTGCCAGGTACTAAAATAAACATAAGGAGCCCTTGACTCTTTAAAATGTAGGACTTTGGGGCCAGTGAGAGGACTTGGTGGACAAAAGCATCTGATGTTGAACCTAATGAAGCCACATGGTGGAAGGAGAGATCTAGACCCCACAAATTATCGTCCTACCTAAACACATATGATAAGGCATATGTGCTTATGCACACAAAAATAAATAAATAAAATGCAATTTAAAATTAAGCAAATAAATTAGGGGCTGGGTAGGTGGCTCAGAGGTTGAGAGTACAATGCTCTTGCAAAGGACCTAAATTCTGCTTCCAGTACCTATGTTTCATGGCTCACAAGCACCAGTAATTCCAGCTCCTTGGGGATCTGATGTTCTTTTCTGGCTTATGTGGGTATTACATTCACATACACATACCCATATACAGACACACAAACACACACACATACACACATTACTTAAATGCTTTTAAAAAGTGAAATAAAATATTGAGCCTACTTGCCATTCCAATTGATACTCTAATGCTGTATGCATTCTGCTAAACACCTGCTTAACTCTCTCCTGGGATCATCACAGCAACCCTAGAAGTTATGCCATTTAACTGATAACAAAGCAAAGACAACAAGGGAATTATGACCTTCCCAATATCACTTGTCTAACAAGGCACAAAAGAGACCCTTAAACAGTACAGCCTGACCCCAAAGTCCTCGGAATCTCCATGCCAGGCCCTCCTTGCCTCTGACAACTTGATGTTGACCTTGTTCCATAAAAGATAGCATTTAAGGCTACCAGAAACATCTGTAAGACACAATTAGCTTATGAGTTGAGGCGACTGAAGAATGGCATAGGCACCAGTGGAGGGAGGTGGAGGATGATGGAATACCACAGGGGGCAGAGAACTAACTGGTTTTCAGATGAATTCTTTCATCTGTGGTGACTGCGGCACCTGGCATACAGCAGGATAGCTGAGGGAATGTCTGTACTGATTGGTTCTGTCAACTTGACACAGCCTGGAGTCACCCATGAAAAGGGTCTCGTTGAAGAACTGCTTACATCAGGCTGACCTGTGGGCGTGTCTGTAGGAATCTGTCTTGATTCCTTGATTGATGTAGGTGGCCTCAACCTTACCTTGTGCAATCAACCATTTCACAGTCTGGCCCCTGAACTGGCCGGGTATAAAACCAAGTAAGCAAGTCAGAGTAGGTGTTTCTTCTCCATCTGCAGACTGTGAGCAATGACGCTTCAAGTTCCTGCCTTGACTCCCCTGAAGTGATGAACAGCAACCCAAAATTGGAAACCACATCAAATCTTTCTGCCCTCACTTGCTCTTTGTCAGGCTGTTTTATCCCAGTGATGGACATCAAACTAGAACAATGGCCAAAAAGGGAAGGAAGGTACCAGAGTGGAAACTGAGCAGCCACAGAAGGTTTGGTTCTCAGAGATTTGGAAAGATGAGGCAGAACAAATAGAGATACAGGTGTTATAGACAGAGAGAGAGAGAGAGAGAGAGAGAGAGAGAGAGAGAGAGAGAGAGAGAGAGAGAGAGAGAGAGATGGGGGGAAGGGTGGAAAAGAACCAAGGTTGGACTTCACATGACCAAGACGAACAGGTTCTGGATTGCTGTGTGCCTCACTGCTGGGTATTATGTGAATCTCCCAGGCTGTGAGCAGAATCCAGAAGTCCACACTCCCAGCCTTGTATCACGAGAGGCTTCAAAAGGACCACTGAAAGTACTCTGGAAGTAGTTACAGAAGATGTGTTATGAGGATGGCTCTCTAAATATTTTTTTATCATTTTTGATTATGTACACGGGAGGAACAGGTTGCACATGTGAGTGCAGTTGTAGGAGAGGGGACTTGGGGATACATATGATCAAGAGGCACAAAACACATCACTTCAAATGCTAAATGAAAATGGTAACAATGTCTTCTTGACAATTTGATGCAGAATAAAAAGTGTATAGAAGAGAGTTTCAGAGTAAATTCCACTGCTCTCTCATTATATCCTAAAAGTGTAGGACAGAGAATGGCTCAGGGTGCAACTCTGCTCTCACACCCAAAGTGTGCTGGAAGCAGAACTCTCTCTTCTTGATGTTTTCTAAATGACCAAAGGACAAGAATGGATTTCTATCCCCCAGGCACATGTTTTGTTGACTCACTAATAACCCAGCTGCTGGAAATTCAGGTCAGGGATTTGAGGGAAAACTGAAGAAACTGTATCCAGTCCTTTGGGAGACCAGTGTTTGACTCTAAGCTTTTAAAACACTGTCTAAAATCTGGAGAAAACTGGCTTTAATAAGAACCAGCAGCCAGGACTCCAGAAGAGACTAGAGAGAAGATACTGTAACTTTCATCTAATATTGTTGGCTTTGGGAAGTGGCCAGGGGCTTCGATGACTTCAATCCCCTGACTCACAGTTATCTGTTAACTGTGCTATAGGCCTTGGGGTCTCAAGAGGACCTGCCTGATCTCTAGCCTGAAGCTCATGATGCTATCAGGAATGACTAACCAAGGCAATCCCAAAGAAAGTCAGGACACAAACTGTCTTAGTTAGGGTTACTATTGCTGTGATGAAAGGCCATGAACAAAGCAACCTGAAGAGGAAAGGGTTTGTTCAGCTGACACTTCCACATCACAGGTAGGTCATCATCAAAGGAAGTCAGAAGATAAACTCGAGCCAAGCAGGGATCTAAGGAAGGAGCTGATGCAGAAGCCATGGAGGGGTGCTGCTTCCTGACTCGCTCCTCATGGCTTGATCAACCTGCTTATAAAATTCAGGACCACCAGCCCAGGGACGGCATGACCCACAATGGGCTGGGCTCTTCTCCCGTCAATCACTAACTTGGAAAAGGTTCTACAGGCCTGCCAACAACCCTATCTTAAGGAGACATTTTCTCAACTGAGATGCTCTTCTCTCTGAGGACTCTAGTTTGTGTCGAGTTGACATAAAACTATCCAGCACACAGGCCCAGGACTGCCTAGTAAGAGAAGGTGGAGTAGAGGCATTGATATGCTCACACACTTCTCCATGTGTTCTGCTTTAAGCTTCATCGCTTAATGAGGTAGGTGTCACTGTCACCACCATCTTACACATGGGACAACAAAAGTACGGGGTGGCAAGTAGCTTTGTCAAGGTCACCCATTAGCAAGTAGAAAAGCCCAAATTTGACCTCAAAAGCCCCCACACACAAACTTTGCCCCCAATACCTGATGCATAGCACATGAGTGGGACTTACCTTCCAAGTATAAGCTTTGATTCCAAGATCAGCAAAAGCCAGCTACACTGAAGGCCTTCTCCATGCTGCTTGTGAGTAGGAAGGGAGCCTGCAAGCGTGGTCTACCCTAGGAGACTTGAATCAGCTCCGACATCTCACAACTCCCAAACTGGGATTTGACAACTCAGTGTCTGCTTTCTTATCATCAGTGACACATGCCTCAGTTTCTCTAGAAGACCCCACCTTCACCCTTTTAGCAGCTCTGGCCATGTGGGACCTTCTACTGAAGGATGTCTCCCTATTACCATCATTTCTGTTCAGTTGACATCCAAACATCAGACCCCCTGCACTGAGATGCCAGAGGCAGAAAAGCACAGCAGAGAACTATGGGAGGAGAGATGGGGGAAGCTTCTTCAAGGTCATTCAGAACACCCTAAGCCTCTTACCAGGCTACATACTCCTGTGTTAAGCAAAAGTCTAGACCCACAGTCAATCAAGCATCAACCGCCCTTTATGGAGCACGTATGAATCGGCACTCTTTACAATGTAATAGAAAGAAAGATCCAACTGCAATTGGCTGGAGCACGAGATAAATTAGTTGGTCCATTTAACTGAAAAGGCCGGGGGAGATGATGACTTGAGCCCGGCTAGAAATAGGCACTCACAGCGCACTGTGAGCAGTCCGACTCTCTCAAGCTCTACACTTTCATTTCTTCAGCTTCTTTTTAATTTTATTTTAGTTGTGGAGCAGGGCGTGTTTGGTTCTCCTATCCATATATCATAGTCTAAGAGTTAAGGGTTAAGGAACTGAGCTAGGCAGTGGTGGCGCCCACCTTTAATCCCAGCACTTGAGAGGCAGAGGCAGGTGGATCTCTGTGAGTTCAAGGCCAGCCTGGTCTACAAGAGCTAGTTTCAGGACAGGCTCCAAAGCTACAGAGAAACCCTGTCTCAAGGGGAAAGAAAGAGTTAAGGAACTGAGTGGGGTGGCACTTGCCTACAATCTCAGCACCCAGGAGCCGAGACTGGAAGATAATGAGCTAGAAGCCTGTCTATTGTCAAAAAAGAAACAGTCAAGAAAAACATTTTAAAGTGAATCTCCAGTGAAAGAGTCACAATTAAAATAGTGAGTGGACCAGCATCATATGTTTATCCTGACCAAGTGCCTGCTAGAAACTGAAGTTTATTGATTGACAGTCCTGTGTCCCCCTACCCTGGAATCTCTGGCTAACTTTCTATGTTCATATTATAAACTTGGTTTGGTTTTGGTTTAGAAACGCCTAGGGTATTAGTGAGGTACACCTTGTGTGTGCCTGTAAGAACATTTCCAGAAAGGCTTAAATTGGGAGACAGACCACCACACACACCCAGGAGGATGTCCCACGGGCTAGAGTCCAAAACAAAACTGAAAAGAGGAAGAGGGAAATGGATGAGTACCACAACCCCCACCTCCTCTGCCTCCTGATGCATCCTCATGTGAGCGCGGCAGCTCACGAGCTTGTCATCAGAGCTGTGCCATCCGCCCATAGACAAGCAGCTTCTTCCACACTGGAGCACGTCCTCAAACTCTGATCCAAATCCTCCTTCCTGCAAGTGGCTCCTTGTCGGGTATTCGATCACATCAAATTGATTATAGGTCAAAAACAACCAGGAAAACTAAAGATTAATGACTTCTAAAGACCAGACAGAAGTCACTGTAAAGCTTTTCTAGATAAGGAGTGATCCAGGAAAGAATGGAGCTATGTCTTCAAACAGCATACACATGAGCTTAGCCTCAAAAGCCAAGAAGTCATAAAGCCAGATAGAAGAAGAAGAAGAAGAAGAAGAAGAAGAAGAAGAAGAAGAAGAAGAAGAAGAAGAAGAAGAAGAAGAATAACCTCTGAAAAGGGCTGGATGGTAGCTGGGGTGGTGGAGTGCTTGTTCGCAGGCAGGAGGCCCTGGTTCCACCAGAACACCACATACACCTGTCAGGCCAGCAGCTTAGGAGCTGGAAGCAGGAGGATCAGAAGCATGAGGTCATACTTGGTTGTGTACTATTCTCAAGAGGGAAAAAAGACAAAGAAATAAGCTTTTACAAATCCATATGGGTGATGCTGTGATCACCCCAAAACAAGATAGATAGATAGACAGATAGAAGATAGATAGACAGACAGATATGATATGATATGATATGATATGATATGATATGAGCTCTGAAGAACAAAAAATAAAGTACCATATAAACTAACAAACATCCTAACTACATAACCAGTAGGAGAGGGGACAATGGAACTGAATATGAACAAACTACATCCGTTAACTAATAACATTTACTAATAACATTACCAACAAGAGGCTATGAAGCTGGTAAAGTTGGTAAAGTGACAGCTTCTAAAGCATGAGGACTTGAGTTCAGATCCTCAGAATCCACATAAAAGCCGGGTGTTGTGGCTCATGTCTATAACCCCAGTGCTGAAAGTGTTGTGTCTCTGGATCTCATTGGCTGGCCAGCCTAGTCAATCAGTCAGCTGCAGTGGTTCAACAAGAAACTTTGTCTCAAATTTTTTTAATTATAATTTACCATAACTTTGAGGATACAATGCCTAGGGGAAATTCAATATCTTAAATATTTAACATTTAAATAGAAAAATTAAAAAAAGCTTGATATCAAATATGCAACTATTCATCCAAGAAACTAGAAGAGAGAATTAAATAGAATCCCCACAAAATGAACAAGATGAGCGCACCAAAAATGTAACAGATAAAATATATAATACAGGAAAATTTAAGGTTTACTGCTTGAAGTGACTAATAAAATGACTGATCTCCATTTGAGCAAGAAACTGCTCTTGCCTGAATTCCTTGCTGTTATGCTGTATGAACTGGACATTCAGGACCCACAGAGAAATGACTGCTGAACTTGCTTAAAGGTGAGACGGTCATTCAGGGTTCCTGCTTCATGAAAGACTCTACTAGACATGCTGCAGGACACAGAAGTTAGTGACTGACAAACTGCCAATATAGGCAGAACTGTCTTTGAAATTTCCTGCTTCACGAAAAAGTCTGCTGGATACTACAGGCCTGTGAACTGAAGATGGACACCCCAACAGTACAGAAGAACCCCAGTGCTGGGGCAGGAACTAGAGATGGGAGGACAGATGGGACTTGCCTACTACGAGCCTAGCTCTAGGTTCAGTAAGAGACCCTGTCTCAAGAGAATAAAGCAGAGAGTAAAAAAGGTAGTACATTTGGTATTCTCCTCCAGCATCTGCTTTCACAAGCACACATGGACAACTTCCACACAGAGAAAGAAAGAGAACAGCCACGAAACAGCGATTCTGTATAAAAATTTGAGAAAGGTATTTCAAAAAAGGCAAGTTCCAGGCCAATTCCATGTGAATGAAACAAGCAATAGAAACAGGGCTATGTGTGTGTGAGCAAGGGACGGCAGGGCTGGCGTGTGTGAGCAGGGGACGACAGGGCTGGCGTGTGTGAGCAGGGGACGGCAGGGCTGGCATGTGTGAGCAAGGGACGGCAGGGCTGGCGTGTGTGAGCAGGGAATGGCAGGGCTGGTGTGTGTGAGCAGGGGACATCAGGGCTGGCGTGTGTGAGCAGGGCACAGCCAGGGGTTAGATTCGAGACAGACTGGAGGGGGATGGCTGTGTTCTATAGGGTGATATGGCAATTCCTGCCTTATAAATAATTCTTAAAAGGGAACACATATATTATGTACTCCAATCTTATTAAATTGTGTGCAGTATATGTACATGTTCATATTGGGTATGTTCACATGTGTGTGCATGCATGCAAAGACCAGAGGTCAGCATCAAATGATATCTGTCCCTCCACCTTATTTTTTGAGACAGGGTCTCTCACTGAACCTGATGGAGCTCACTAATTAGCTAGACTGGGTGGCCAATGAACTCTGGGGATCCATTTTGTCTCTTCTACTCTTACCTCCTAGCACTAGGGTTTAAACCTGAACCACAGTACTCAACTTCATGTGGATGCTGGGGATTTGAACTCAGGTCCTCATGCTTGTGCAGGAGGTATTTACCAACTGTGCCATCTCCTCAGCCCCTTACTAATAATTGGAATACAAAATAAAGGATGTATTTTGTGGAGATTCACTTCATTGTTCTATCTTCTCCCCTCTTCCACCTCTCGCTAATTACCTTACTCTCATTAAATGTTCCCCCTGTGTATTCAATTTTAAGAGGTGATTTGTTGACAGTTTGCTTGTCTGTGCTGACTATGTAGCCAAGGCTGGCCTGTAACTTGCTGTGAGGCTGCCATAGTTAATCTTCATTGTCCATTAGATTGGGTTAAGAAATGCATTCAGTCAGGTGGTGGTGGTGTACACCTTTAATCCCAGAATTTGAGAGGTAGAGGCAGGTGGATCCCTGTGAGTTTTAAGCCAGCCTAGTCTACGGAGTGAGTTCCAGGACATCCAAAGCTACACAGAGAAACTCTGTCTCAAGAAAAGGGGGGAAATGCATTCAAAGTCATACATAGTGGCTCACACCTGCATTCCTAGCATGTAGCAGACACAGGCAAGCAATCTCTGTGAATCCAAGGCCAACCTGGTCTACATAGCAAGTGCCAGGCCATGCCTACATAATGAGACCCTGTCTCAAAAAACAAACAACAAACAAACAAAAAACACTCACACCACCAAGAAACGCCTATGACATTAATGAGATGTACTTTGAGTGTGCCAGGGTGAGGGGGCATTTCTGGAGAGGATTAGTTGAGGAAAAAAGACCTACCCTGGATATAAATAGTAACATCCATGGACATTTTAGGAAATAAAAGGCAGAGAATAGTATCAGCACCCTCCCTTTCTCTGCTTCCTGACCCCCTGAGATGTGAACAAGCAGCCTCACAGTCCTGCTGCCATGGAGCAGCCTGTAGCTACACCTTCTCCACCATGATGAGCCACAAACCTTCTTAAACTGTGAGTCGGAATGAGTCCTTCTTCCCTTAAGCTGCTTCTTTTCAGGGACATAGAATGACAAGTGAAGTAACTAATAAAGTAGCCCAGGCTAGCCTTGAACTAGCAGTCCTCCTGTGTTGGCATCCACAGGGCTGGGATTGTGGTCAAGAATTACCATGCCTGGCCTTCAAGTCATTTTAAAATATGACCTGCAAGTGTCTCTTTCTGAACCCTCTCTTTTCAAGTGAATGAACACTATTCAGCTACCATTTCACACAGCTCCTGGCACACACACACACACACACACACACACACACGAAAGAAAAACCTCAGTAAACATTGGCTAAAGGGGGAAACAACCTCAATATAGTATCACACTCAAATGAAGTCAAATGCATTCATGGTTTTTTTACAAAACAAATAATTGAACTCAAGTGAAAGAACAAACTCAGAAAAAAAAAAGTTGTATCCTCTGCCAAGACTCGTAATACGCAAAGTCCTTGTGGAAACTCTAAGAGATAAGAGGCTGAGCAAGAAGAACCGACTGAATAAAGATGAAATAAGAGTTAAAGCCAGGCTGAGAAGAAAGGAGCAAGGCGGCTGAGGGGAAGCATGGAAATGAGGTCTCGGAAGATAATGCAGGGTCTCATGTGGGTGTCAAGCTGCTGGGGCAGGAAGCCGGGGTCTGATCTGCATTGATAGCAGGCATTCATTTCCTCCTTGCAGAGCCTCGTTCTCCTCCCTCACTCTAGGCTTTGGAATGCAGGGTTCAGACACATCCCTGTACAGTTCTGAGATCTAGAATGACAATCAGTCATTCTGCTTCGCTGAGCCCTGAGTACTTAATCAGTGCTCTGGTAGTACCAGAGGTACTGAAAGCAGCTGCGCCTCAGAACAGAGACCTGGTGCCACCAAGAGTTTCCAAGGAGTCCTGGGGTCCTCTCTTTTTTAAGGCAGAGTTTCACTTTGTAGCCCTGGCTGGTATGGAACTCATGTGTAAACCAGGCTGGCCTTGAATTCACAGAGATCATCCTACCTCTACCTTCTGAGTATTGGAATTAAAGTCATCCATTACCATGCCTGGTTTTTTATGTGTATATAAATGCATAGATATGTGTGCCTGCTTGCCTGTATGTGCCCCAGTTCATGCAGGTGCCCTCAGAAGCCAAAAGGGGGCAGCAGATCCCCTGGAGCTGGCATTACAGGTGGTTTATGTGCCACACTGAACATGGGTACTAGGAACCAAACTCAGGTCCTCTATAAGAGCAGCAAGCACTGTCAGCCTCCGGATCACCTGCCTAGGCTCTATTTTGTTTCATTTTAAATTAACAGAATGTCAGTGGTGCCTCTCAGGGCAGTGTGGGCACAGCCAGTCACTACACTGTTAATACCAGGTGGCACATAATGGCAAATCTCACTTGATTAACACTCATCTCCCCTCTCTTTAAAGCCTCTGCCTGAAACTTTTTATTTTTCTTTCAATTATTTATTCACTCATTCCTGCAGGAAATATTTACTGAGCACCTCCTATGGGGTGGTGTGTGTGTGTGTGTGTGTGTGTGTGTGTGTGTGTGTACAGGCTACAATAAAATGAGCATTATGCTTAATGATGTAGCCCAACTATAGGCAAATGTAAGAGTTCTGTGCGTGCTTAAGGTAAGCCAGGCTAACCTAAGCTGTTTGCTAGGGTAAGAGTATTAAGTGCATTTTCTAAATACATAGTATTTATCTGTATATCATTAATAATCCAGGTAGAATCCCTTCCCTTCTAGATTGCTTTGATCCTTTTTCTGTATGTCCTTCCTCATAGTTGAAACAAGAGCACTGGGAAGATTTTTTTTAGCTACAATTAAGATCCTCATGTTCTTCTGCCAAATGCTACTAGTCTAAGGGGAAGTTGATTAATCTCTCTTGATTAATTTTTCCCTTCTGTACATAAACACTTGAACAAAAAGCCAGTCACTAAGAAGAATATTTTCAGTTGTTCCTGATGAGTGTCTCCTGCTTTGATTCACATAGACACACACACACAAATCCATCACATAGAATTCACGCAGAAAAACATGCACATGCAAGGATGCTCATGCATGCGTACATGTGTGCGCGCACACACACACACACACACACTCCAGTGACTCCCTACCTCACTTAAGTAAAACTCAAAGTCCTTATCCAAGAGGTAATACTAAACCCCAGGACTAGAAGTAGTTTAGCCCCAAAGTTCTCTCTGCCCCTCTCCCCTTAGGCCCACTGGATCAGGGACTTGCACACTCTAATATATTCCTCCTTCCTTTGTCTCCCTGCAGCTTTTGCCCTCACCTGGAAAACTCTCCTCTGTCTCAGTCCTCATTTCTTCAACAGATGTTCATATGTCTTCTTTCAGAACATTCCCTGATCTGGTTGCCTCATATAAAAACATATCTCCATGTTACTATAAACCCCTTAACTTTCTTCTTTAAAATTGTATTACATGTTTTATTCTTTTATTTGTGTGGGAGGAGGGCATGCACATGGTATAGCTCGTGCATAGTGGTCAGTGAACAAATATATATATATATATATATATATATATATATATATATATATATGTTTAAAGTTTCATTAACCATTCATCTGTTGATGGGCATCTTGGGTGATTCCAATTCTTGGCTATAGTGAACAACAAACACAGGGTACCCTCTTTGGTAAGGTACCAAATTCTCTGGGTATGTGTCCAAGAGTGAAATAGTTGAGTCACATGATAGTTCTATTTTTAATTTTTGAAAAATCTCAAGAGTGATTTCCACAATAGCTTTATGAACTCACACACCCCAGCAAAAAGGAATAAGAGTTCTTTTCTCTCCACATCCTCTCCAATATTTGTTGGCAGGGTTGTTGATGACAGTTATTTTGACTGGGGTGAGGTAGTATCTAAAAGTAGTTTCTTGTTTGTTTTGCTTTGTTTTCTAGTTTTTGAGACAGGATTTATCTGTATAGTTTTGGAGCCTGTCCTGGAATTTACTCTGTAGACCAGGCTCGCCTCGAACTCACAGGGATTTGCCTGCCTCTGCCTCTTTTCTAAAAGTAGTTTTAATTTGTATACCACTAACAGCTTTTAAAACAGTTATTGGCCATTTTTGTTCCTCCTTTTAGAAAACAGCCTGGTCAGTTATTCATCCATCTGTTGATTTGTAGTTTTATTTCCTTAGGATTTATTTTCTGTGATTCTTTGTGAACAAGTCTGGATAGCAACCTCTTGTCTGAAGGGTGCATGGTAAAGATTGTCCACCCTTCTGTGGATTGTCTGTGAACTCTGCCGATCATTTTCTTGGCTGTTCAGAAATTTTTATGTTCACATTGTCCCATCCATTTATGCTTTGGATGAAATTAAGAATAAAAAAGTATACAAAATCAACCAAAGAGATGTTTCTTTGGAAAAGTTAATAAACTGGACAGACCCTTGGCTCTCTGGCTTTCTTACTAGTCTCTGAAGCAGCTGCCTATCCCAGGAGTTCAGACCACTGTGTATCCTATGCTTGAGACATACTCAGTTCATCTGTGTGACTGAATGAATGTTGTCAGTCTCACACAAACAGAAACCCATCAAAAAACACAAGTACTCCTCTTGTGTGCCATAATCACTCTCTTCTCTTACCACAAGCTGGGAAATATTCACACTCACCAACAGCAACAACATACACACATGCGCATACACACACACACTTCCATCATGGGAGGAGTGAAATAAAGTGTTAGATATTGCATGCATATCTGACTGTGCAGGTGTTTCCTAGCCTGCTGTGGCTGGAATACAGTTGCTGACTTGTTACTTGTTTTAATGTCTCTGGGGCACCACAATGACTCTTGTTAAGACATATATGTGGCATATACATACATATAGAAATATATCAACATTTATGCCTATCTGGACAGAAACCGATTGCAAACAGAAATATACAAACACAAATAGACACTTCAGGTTCACTTCAGGATTAATGCAGAACACAAATCAAAAATGATACACATGAGAGTACACACGCTTATTAGGCCAGGCATGGTGGTGCAAGATTTTGGTCCCGGTACTCAGGAGGCAGAAACAGGTAAATCTCTGTGACTTTGAGGCCAGCCCGGTCTACAAATCTAGTTCCAGTTCTATGCCAGTCAAGGCAATACAATTAGACTGTCTGAAAAGAGAGAGGAAGAGAGGGAGAGAGAGAGAGAGAGAGAGAGAGAGAGAGAGAGAGAGAGAGAGAGAGAGAGAATAACTTCACTTTCAAGAGCACACACATATATGCACACAAACACATGAGCAAAAACAATGATATTTACCTTAAGGTGTGACTAGAGAGCAATGAGGCCATGTGGGGTGTCTGCTGGTGTGCTGATAATGGTCAGCTTTTGATTACATATGCTACATAATTACATGTATATATTCAATATGGTGCATCTACATAGACATTTGCATCAGATTCGTGAGCACCCACTATCGATAGCAAATCTCCTTTTCAGTCACTACTGAAAACATTTTGGGAACCCTGGTATGGGGAAATCATGAGAGTCCCTCTGGCACATACTTCTGCAGTACTGGAGAGAGGGGTTCTGCTGGTCTGGCCCTGAGCTGGGAAAGGAAGCTTCACTTGGGTAAAGAGCTAAGCTTGCAGAGAACAGAGATGTGGGAACTATTGCCCTAAGAAAGGACTTCCTGAATATGCTGGGTAAAGGAAGGCTCATCCTCTCTTAGCAGCATTGGAAGGGAGAGCCCCCAGAGTCCCAGCCAGTTCCAGCGGGCCAGAAAATCCTGCAGAGGCTATTAATCCACTAAAGTCCCCTGGCTGGGAGAAAATCTGATTAACTCTACCTCCCCAGATGGGCTTAACAGTGAAATGTATATCTCATTTCAGAGAGTCAGATAAGGTAGAGAAACAGAGGAAGGCGGGTGAAAGGAAATGAGAGGAAGGTGAGCACCACAGGAACAAGATCTGTGCATACACTCCCTGCCTCTGCTGCTCACCGGGAGTCCAGTTTCCCAGCCTGAATGATGGATCTTTGGTTCCGCTGGAGGAGTGTGACTTCTGTCTTTCTCAAAAGAGGCCAGGCAGCTCAGCTCCCTTTTGACCCTAGAAACTAAGTTGTTGCTGGTTTGGTTTTTTGTTTGTTTGTTTTGTTTTGTTTGTTCCTGAATTTTCCTACCACAGTGACCCTGGAAGGAGACTTACTCTGTCCACCAGACTTTTTTCTACATCTTCTGGGCCCGAATGTTATAGCTTCCATGCTTTAAAGAACTTGAGGGTTCTGGTTCCACGTGAGCCTTTTTAAATGATACACTGAGTCCCCTGAGCACATCTGGACTGGAATTCGTGGTGTTTCACTTACAAGAGACTATTTTCTTTTTTAAGAAAAAATATCAAAGTTAAAATTTCAAAAAGACTGCAGTCTTTTAAAAGATGAATTTTGTGACCTCCCTGGAGTAACAGAAGACCTGCAAAGACACTGGGGCCTGGGAAGTGCAGGAAGCTGGTCTCTACCAGCACTTCAAGGGTTAAATTCAACCCAGAGCCTAACACACAATTGGCCGAACCTGAAGAGAAGATATGGTTTTCGCAGCCGCGGGCCAATGAACACCTCGAGTGGGAGGGTTTGAAGCTTCTAAGGAGTTTTTCCCCCCATTTTCCCCTCTCCACCCCCTCCCGTCGGCCCTTGCCCCCCCCCCAACCTCTACGCCGCCAGTTTGTTAAATTAATGCAGTAAGAAAGTCTGAAGATCTGAAAGCCAGAAGATGCGCGAGCTCAGAAACCCGACATGCCCCTGAAAGCTTGGGATTCTGAGCCCTGCTGGGAAGCCATGGACCCCAGCAGCCCCTGAAAGTTGTGGTGGGCTCTATTGCACCTGCAGCCCCAAAGCAATGGGACACCTTTCCTGCAGCAATCCCAACTTCTTCGGCGGGGACCAGAGAACGCGAACTGCAAGGCAACAGCAGACTGGAACGGAGGCAGGGGAACGAGATTCCGGGACTCGGTTGCGATGCGCCAGCCTGGCACACTCTCCGACATCTAACTGAAGCCAGCACCGTCACCTGCTCCACCTCCCCCCACACACACGCACACACATACACACACACACACACACACACACACACACACAACCCCTACAACCCCTCGGGCCAGCCCAGGGCCAGAAAGAAGATGCCAGCCAGGTCTAAGGGTCCGAGGCCAGGACTCTGATCCCCACGGATTTCTTGCTTGCATTAAACTGGACATCTCGACATAAAAGCAAGGGTTAAAAAAAAGAAAAGGAAAAAAAGAAAAGAAAAGAAAAGAAAAGAAGAAAATATACCCACCCCCAAGAGTGCCTCCCAGCGCCGCAGGGAGCCTCCAGCGAGTTGAGCATCAGCAGCGCTCTTCCCGCCCGCAGCCGGGCTGGACGCTCTCCGTGGTGCTGAACCTCCACGGCCGCCGCTGTCCGCGGTGCCCAAGCCGCCTGGCTGCAATTCTCCCCGGGCTCTGCCACCTTGTCCCTCTACTCCCTAGCTCCTTTAAACATCTGGATTGTTTTCCCCAGAGGCGCTCTCTGGCTTCGTCGGTGCCCATCGGAAACATTTTTGCATCCCCATAACTCGTGGACTTTACAGCACAAGAATCTAGAAAATGTACAGCTTCAACACTCTGCGATTCTACCTTTGGGAGACCATTGTATTCTTCAGGTACGCGATTTCCTATACCGACCACGACTATCCTTATGGTGCAAATGGGGTTCAGGTGGTGTAAAGAGGCTGACTCTACCGTGGCCTCATCAGTTGGGGAGGGGGTACTGTGTGCTGAAGGCCTTTCCATTCCCCTCCCCCCTCCACCCGCAGGGTGTCTGGCTGGTGCGTGTAGGTCCCAGACAGTGGCTGCTCCAGTAGCGGTTTGCCTGTTTCTTGCGGTTTGTCTATCTGACTGTTACACTTCCCCCGATACTCGCCCTCTGGCCCCTCTTCTCGTTACCCTTTACTCGGCTGAGGACTTAAAGGAAAGCTTTACGAGTTTTTTAGTTTAATTGGGACCGCATTCTCTCAAACCGCAGTGCTGGAAATCCCGGGTCTCCCGTCTGGGAGCGAAGTGACAACTAGTGGTGACGCGGAAGGTTGCAGTTGGACTGGCTGGGCACAAAACAGAGCATTCTGTCTCCCTTTTTGTTGTTTTTCTTGGAGGGGGGGGTGTCAGGGTTCCTGTGGTTTGGAGTTAGGGGGGATAACGCAGTTATGACTTCAGCTTGCAAAGCCCAAACTTAAGTGCAGATCGGGCCTATTTGCGAATAGACACTGAGAAATATTTTCCTTTTAAAACTTTGACTCCATCCTCCCTGGTCCACACTTCTTTCCAAACTCTGTTATGGCCGACCCTCCCCTACTCCAAAGGACAGTTCTTATTTATGAATGAAGGCCTATCCCTGCTGCCATGACTGGGCTCTCCATACCCTTCCATTGACTCCTAATTCTCTGTTTACAGGCTTAGCGTTCTTGTGTTAGCCCTAGTGAAAAGTGAAAAATCACGTCTTTAGGAAGTATTGAAACAGATTGGCCTTTTGTAAGTGGGCAAATCATGCCATCTTCAGAGGTGGTGATGATAAATTCCATCTGTATAAATTGAAAAATATTCTTCCCGGCTCTGCAGAGATCGTTAATCTTCCTCGTTCTTGCGTGTCTGCTTCTTGTGTTTTACCACTGAAGTCAGTTAATAGGCATTTTTAAAAAAAAGAAAAGAAAGCCCACTCTGGTTGTTCTAAAAAACATATACGACCACCAATAAGATCCTCTCTGATCCTAAAACAGCACATAAGTATGATGTGATTACACGGCAAGGAGCTGATGGTTTGACTAATCCATTGGTTGGTGATATGGATGAGGCCTCCACTCCGAAGAGACAGTTTCTGAATTTGAGCCTCTCTTTGTGTTTTCTTTTTTTTCTGTCGAGATGAAGACAAGACGTCTGCTCCTTTCCCAGGGTTACTCCACTGCTAAAGCTTTTAATGCCATCTTAAAATAATTCTTTAGCATGCTACTGTCCCAGCCATAGCTTAGGATGTAAATAGCCAAGTATTTTCTCAAGTCCAACATTCTAGGACCTTGTGAGACTTATCAATTCATGAGAAGTGGCAAGAAGTGTCTTATCACTCCACCCACCTCGCTCCTCTTTTCCTGATGCAGTCCTTGATTTCCCTCTCCCAGACATGAGCTTTCGTAAAAATGGAAAAGGAGAACCGGTCTAAACAATCTGCATTGTAATCACTTAGATGAGGGTGAGACTCCGCTGTGTTAATTCCTCAAGTGAACTGGTGGTGGCCCATCGGAGAGTCTCACTGTGTCTCCCTTCCCCTCTACGGATGAAAGCACACATGAGCAGCAATGGACTTGATCGAGAACTCACTGTGCTTCTGAGGAAGCAAGGGGCATGACTAGAGAGATCCGGATCACGCTGGTGCTGCGGCACTGTCAAAGCAGGAGGACGGCTGCTTCGTTTCAGGAGTCAATGTTCACCCCCTTCGCAATTCCCCAGATAGGTGATGCAAAATAGGGATCACAAGTGGGTTAACCAAGATATGTCCTTGCTCAAATGATATTTGCATCTGTAATACTTTCATCTTTGCGTAAATTTTAGGTAAGACTTATAACAGACTTAGAATCCTGGGTAAACAGAGGCCAGCAGCTCCCTTGCAGGTTACAGGAGAATAACTAGCCCTTCTTTCCAAGGGATAGGCTGAGGGCTGGAATGAGCTGGTGTATATTCCCAGGGTCCAAGCCCTTCTTAGATTAAGTAAAGCCAGCTGCTCACCTGTTTGAAATTATTGAAAATCTTGGGGAGCCACCAGGGCACTATCCAAGGTGCTACTGCACCGTATCTGTGTGTAACCAGCGAAACAGCAACACTGACAGCAAAACAAACAAACACAACTGACGTGAGCGATGCTGGAGCCTCACACGCTACCAATGCGGGGAGTGAATGGAGGCATCGGAAAGGCAGACTGGGGTCCTAGGAGACCAGCCGCGCTGCAGTGCTCATCAGCCATGTCCCCACAAAAACATGGAAGCAATTTGGCTGAAGTTCCTGCTCTCATGTTAAACAGTCTGACAGTCTTAAATTTAATACATGACACCCCGTAATCCAATAATATAAATTTTGCGTCACTTGGAGGTTGGGACCCATCTCCACTTGTGCTAAAACTGATATGCAGGGTTTTATTTATTTATTTATTTAATACCAGAAACTCATTCCTTTCAACCCACCTTTAAATCAAAGGGAACATGGCTTTGATCCCCCAGAGTCCTTTCAGAGGCTTGTAGCAAGGATGGGACTAGTATGACCCCAACAGTTTCTTGCCTTCTCAATAACTCAGACAGACATGATCTATGAGGCTGCTCTTCGGCCTCTGCACTATTGGCATTTTGATCTTTGTAATTCTTTGTCATGACGTCTGCCCTGTGCATTGTAGCAGCCTGTCTGGTGCCAGTAGCATCTTTTCTCCCTGATCACGACAAACAAAAAGGTCCCCGGACACTGCAAACTAACCCAGGGTATGGTGAGAAGATGCAGGATTGCTCCAGTTTAAAAATGACAATAAAAATAACCAGATTTGTAATCAGCTGCTCTGATGCACTAATCATAATAATAAAAAGGTCGAGTGTGCCTGGGGGAACAACCCCTGGTAGAATTCACAGCGTGTCCCACTGAAACAGAAAGAAACCTAGCTTGTGCTTCAGCAGGGGATAAATACAGAGGGACATAAACTAGGTGATTTTCCCACAAAGCACCACCTTTTCCTTAAATACATCTTCCATTTCCCATCCCAGTCGATGGCGCCTTATGCTGAGGTTTTAGCCTCTGTGTGTCAATCACTTGCTAAGAAAGCTGATCAAAACTTTGAAATTCAGATGTTACTATCAATTATAAGGCAAGAACGGCCATGGTAAATCATATTTTTCATCTCTCCATCACTATGGACAGATAAATGAGTTTTCCTAAGATAGGTCCTCTTGGAAAGGTTCCCAAGCTTACCAAAAAGGACAGACAACCACCTTGGTCTTTCTCCCTGGTAACAGCTATGTTCTGCCTGAGTCCTGCCCACTATATCTGAGGGCACTGCAAAACACATCTAGAAGTTTCTGAAATGACTCAAGAGCTTTCTTCTAAAGAACTAAGCCCATGAGGCAACTCTGCCTCAGGGCTAACCAAAATGTCCTCTGGCGACTTTGGAAAGATAGGGAAAGAAATGTCATTTTGGCAGTTTGGACAGGGACCTAAAGCCAATAAAACAGAATTATAAATCCCCACAGAACATCTGCATTATTTGAGAAGCTGGGAATGACCTACCAGGAACTCATGAGAAAGTTATCTTTGGGATGGTCTGATGAAGGCCGCAGCTATGTGGGGCAATAGAGAGAGCAGAACTGCTCTGGTCCATGGGCTCTGACTTCCAGAGCCAACTCTGCCTTCCTTCTGCGGCACAGCCATAGGAAGGCTCCTTGTGGCTACTCTAGTATCAACTCGGATGGCTAAACCCAACCATTAGAAGTTCCCTTCAGGCTCTGAGCAACCCACTTGCAAAGACAGGACCCCATCTGCACAAAGGCTCTGGATGAACCAGTCCCAGCGGCTCCCCTGCCGTCATCCCTTCACCAGGTATTGTCTAATTGTGTGACTGTGTGTCCCATTCCGAACCGGGCACTCCGCAGGGACACGCGCCATTCCTGCAGAAAGAAGCCTTTTCCCTTGCAGCAGAGGGTCTACAGGGCTCACCTCCAGGCAGCCCGTACAGGGCCTATGACAGCATCACACTAATGTGGATGTCATTAACTTTATTTCCTTCATCAGCTGGCAGAAGCCAAAATGATTTTTAAGATGGATGGTACCGTCTCCTCTCTGCCCAGCTCGAGGCGCTTCTGCGGGTTTGTTAGTGTGGCCTCAGCCGCAGCAGACATGAGATCTGGAATTGAGCTATAGTAACATGACCTTGAGAAGACTCTGTGACCCTTCTGGGTCTCACTTTGCCCACCTGTAAAATGAAAGTGCTCCGCCAATCACACTCGCAAAAATTATGTTTAGCTGTTCCTGTTGGCAATGACCTTTTCCCCAGGCTTTCCCCCGTAACAGTACAGATTGGGTTAAAGTGATTGCAGTGTATCTCAGCTATTACCAAAATAATAATAATAACAGCTGTTCCCAGCTGCTCCCAGACCCAGAAGTCAGAAAAAATTGAGGCCCTCAGCCAGCTCCTTCCCTCTTTGAACAGGTCCCCTAAGAAGGACGTGATGACTGACAAAGACTATAAGCGTCTACCTTCCCATCCCAGGAAATGTTCGGCGTGCTGAGATGCATGACGCCCCACCACTGCCTTCATCTGAAAGACTGGGGAGAAAGGCAATTCTCTACTTTCTGTAACAACTGTTAAACACTTACCCCACCCCCATGCATACACATATAAAGCCTATTTTTTTTAGCTGTTTACTGAACCCATCCTTGCCTTATCCACCCATTGCCATTAGTCAAAAGAATATACAACTGTCAGGCACTCCCCCAACTACCGCAGCACAAGCAATACCCCTCGCTGAGTCTACTTAAGATGAAACACAGCTAAGGACCTGTGGTGCTTCCTTGTCAGCCCGTATGGTTTGGGCAGAGGTAAAAACCCAATTGGCTATAGTCTTTGAAACATTTTAAGGAGATTCCAAGTCCTCCTCAAGAGTGCCACTACCTCTGATGTACCCGCGGCCTCCACATTGAGAAACATTAGATTTGATTTAGCCTATGCAACTGCAAAAGAAGAATAGATTTATTTTGAATGCACACAGAAATTCTGGCTCAAGGGAATGAAGAACTTTCTGGAATCTTTATTGAATGGTGCAGGAGCTGCTACAGTGGTCATGACATTCAGAGGAGGGGGGAAAGCAGGGAATGGAAATCTACCTGCCAAGGTGATATAGAAATTCCCACTTCTATAGATGATGAGATTGCAGGTGATTTTTCTGCAAAAGAATAAATGAAATGCAGACCAGAGGCAACCTTGACAATGCTTACACCCCCCCACACACACACACACACACTTCTTGTGCTAACTCCCAAATTGCCTCCTGAAATTTGTGGGCGTTAAATCAGGCCAAGAGCACATACTCTGTGGTATTTTTCTCATTTTTCAAAATAGATAGGATAATAACTAAATGAGGCAATGAACCTACACACACAATGTAGCAAATGATTATTAAAAGGAAGCCACCTTAATTATACAAAAACCCTGCATTTAAGAAAGGAAAAGGGCTTCAGAATGCACCAGAAGGACCTAGCAGAAAATTTACCAGACGGCAAATAAAGCCACAGTCACGGTTGCTGTTCCTGTCACTTAGGATCTCCCTGCCCTGAACTCCAACTGCCTCCTGCAACCCCACTCCCTGTGAAGCCTAGCACACAACCAAAGACACAACGGGGTGCCAGCAACTTCATTGAGAAAGCAGTTAGCAGGAAACAGTGGCTGGATGCTGGGGGGGGGGTGGTTAGCCACACAGAGCCTGGCTTTGGAATGTGATCTCTTAGGAGGGGTGCCAGGGGGCACCAAAGCTTTTGAAATGGTGTTTAAAGATCCCTTTGTGGCTTCCTGAAGTTGATATTGTCTGAAGCTAATTCGGCACAATTAGATTACCACTCTCAGCCTTTGAGTCCGCCTGCTTTGTAGAATCTATTACTAAATGAGTTTACCATCTTAACAGGATGCTGCTGACAATTGGGAATCTCGGCCATGAAGTAGGCAGCAGTCCTCTCTCTTGCCTCATGTGTGAGGGATGCCCACGGGACACCCAAGTCCAGTCCCATGCTCAGGAGCTGCATCCTCATATCTGATACGTGTTCACTCCAGGGGGTCACACTGTCCCTCGGAGCCAAGGAATCTGAAGCAGTATGAGTTCTGAGCAGACTTAGAATCGGGGATCTGTCAAGCCTAGCTGAGAAGGGCTTGCTAAAGAGACAGTTCCCAAGAACTTGAGAGGTTCGAGTTTACAGAAAGGGTATGATTACCAAATAATAATACATGAAGTCAGTGCTGGAAGTGATGGAGAGATCTGGCGGTGGAGATAACCTCACCAGGGCACACAGATGTACACAGATGCACAGATTTGCACATGTCAGTCAAACATAATTAAAGGTAGCTTTAAAAAATTAAATAGTTGGGAGTGGAAAGTGGCTCGGTGGTAGAGTACCCCCCTAGGATGAAATGCTGAATAGGGTCCCTAGTGCCACAAAGTAGCAACATTGTAAAAGTAAAATGCAGGTACCCAATCAGGCTACAGAATCAGGCTCTCCTGGGATGGAACCAGAGACTGAAGTGCTCAAAAAAGACTTTTTAAGCTGAAGTTTTTCAAATTTTCAGCACATAGCAAGTGTCAAGGGTCTTGTGAAGATGCAGTTTCTGAGATCTGGGACATAGGAGTCAGTCTTCCTGGAAGACCTCTCACGACACAGAGGCTTCCGTAGATAGGAAGTGGGAGTAGCAAGGCCCTAGGGCAACCTGACTATGGCCATGTGTGAAGAAGCTCTTCCACTTTGCGGGGGGGGGGGTAGGAAAATACAAACAAGTAGGGACAGGGCTCCCCAGACTGTCAGTCACGCACCTTTCCCCAGACTTCTTCACCATGTTGTCTGCAAAGCCTGTGTGCCTAATGATGCCACTGTGTTCTCCCTTCCTCTCCTGGGCAGCCAGTCCCCCCTGAGATGGCAATACAGTCCCTGAACCCTGGTGCGCCATCAGCTCCCACTCACACACCAGACCTGCACTGTGAGAGGATGCAGACAGAGAAAGGTATCAAGGGATGGGAATGCTATCCTGGCCCCAAAGGCCATCAGACACAGCAATGAGCATCTGGGACTGAGGGAGGAGTGTACCTGATGTCAGAAGGAACCCCAGAGAATAGATAAAATCTCACTCACCCATCTTCCTGAGCACCTGATACTCTCAACCCTAAAGCCTTGCTTGGGACTCCCAGAGGTTCAGAAGACTCTGCATAACCCCATTATTGATCTGACCTCAGGACCATATCCTTTCTGCACCCTTTTAATTTGTCCTCCTTTCCAGGGAGTCTGTCGCTACCTCATACCCATGAGAGCTACTGCTCTGTTCTCCTGGCTTTTGAACGTGTGTGTTTATTGCAATGTGTTCCTTTCTGCAACCCTCCTCAGCTCCAAAGGACTGCGGCAAGCTGCTGGCTCCTGCAGTAGCACCTCAGTTTGCAGAGTAAGCTGCCCGGTCATTCAGTCACCTTAAAAAGACTTAGGACAGTGGTACCTAACTCCATTCCAGAGCTCAGAGAACTGAGGCTTAGAGGAGACACATCATGGGCCTTTGAGTGATGCAAGGAACATGGAAGATAATCACAGGGTAAAGGCGAGGTTGAGCCAAGATTCAAACACTGGCTGCTAATTCACCACACTGATTCACATCTCCGGGCTGGCATCAAGCTGGTAGTCCTCCCATTCTGTGAAAGCCAGGTGCTGTGATGTATGTCTATAATCCTAGCACTGGGGAGGCTGAAAGAGATGGGATATGAGTTCAAAACCAACCTGGTCTACACAATGGGGCTGGGGTGGGTGCAACCTTGGGAGAAGAAAACTAAGAATTTCCCAACCAGCCTTGGAGTTAACAGAGCCATATTATTTACTCTAGCTATTATTTATTAGGCATCCTTTCCCTTTCTCTTAATTGTTTTTAAAATAATTACAATTTTTATTTTGTGTACACACATGTGTGTGCAAACATGCATATGCCACAGTACAGGATGTAGAGGTCATGGGGCAACTTGCAAGAATCTGTTCTCTCCATTCATCATGTGGGTCTCATGGGTCAAACTCAAGTTGTCAGGCCTGGGTGATAAGCACTTTCACCACCTGGACCATCTCACTGTCCCTCTCAATCATTTTAATCATAGGATATATGCACACATTTCTTTTCTAGACATTCTAGTGCTAGAGAGAAACCAGATCTCCTGGCTTAGAAATCACCATCCTGACATTTTAATCTCTCAGAGTCACATCCCTGGGGAGCTGTTGTGGTTAGCAAGCTAGCAGCCTCTCCTCTCTACCGGGGACCACAAAGGGGAGTGTCTGTAACCCCAGCATTTGGAAAGCTGAGGCAGGAGCATGACCATGAAATATGGAGTCCAACCTGGACTACATAGTAAGTTCCAGGACAGTCTGGGGTATAGAGGGAAAGGAAAGAGGAGGATAGAAGAGGAAATGAGAAGAGAGAAGAGGGGAGGAGAGGAGAGGGGAGGGGAGGGGAGGGGAGGAGAGGAGAGGAGAGGGGAGGGGAGGGAAGGGGAGGGGAAGGGAAGGGAGGGGAAGGGAGGGAAGGAGAGGAGTGGCAGGAAAGAAAGCCCTTAGGATTATTACGCTACCTTTGATCCTCCCACACTCACCGGGAGACACTGAAGCAAATGAGGAAGATGGAGGAGGCAAGTTTGTCTCTCTTAAGAATCAAGAGCCGATTCTTTCAGGTGAATGTAGCTAGTAACAGTTTCCATGACCATGTACACACACATGAGTTTCCAACCTTTACCCCTTCCACAAGGGGGAAGCTGGCTACCCGCCAGCCCCACATGAAAGGTTCTTTCTGAGAGTGTGGCTGCTCTCCCCACTGCACCCTTTCTTGTTTGTCCCCAAATCATCTGAGCTATCTACATGATGGGAGCACATTCCTGATTGAGAGACCAAGCAGGGCAGCACACTCTCTGGTCTGGGAACGAAATATTAAAAGCTACTTTTCCCCTGTATTCAGACCAACTGATTGTGCGGCCACACAATCTAACCCCAGCGTGGAGGACCTAATATCCTTAGTGTGCCCTTACCTTCTGTATGAGAGTTTGGGGAGAAAGTTCTGCCTCAGGCACTGGCCACCTCACCTCATGCCTCCCATCGTGCTCCCAGAAAACAGAGGGAATGTCTCCTTAGAACCCTCTAGACCAGGAGGCTGGGTGACCAGGCCTAGAGGTGACCCTTTTGAGCCACCCTGGCTCTGCCACTTGCTCCTAGCATTTCTCCAAGTGACACAGAGACAGACCCCCGTGTGCCTCTAGCGGGTCAATACACATGAAGTCTCTGGCAATCAACTTTTGAAACAGACATACTGCTAGATTCCTTTCCTTTCCTTTATCTTGAGTTAAGCAACATAAGAAGAGATGTTGAGGGTCAAAACCCACAGAAATCTTATTCCCTTGGATGAGCCATTTAGCAGTTTGACATCCACCCTTTCGGATGATTTTTATATCACAACAGTCACCAAAACATTACTGCATTTGTTGTACCTGGCTTTATTCTCAGTGATGAATATGAGTAAGTCTGTGGGCTCCTCAGAGCTATGATGTTGAGCAAAACCGGTTTTCACCCCATTGTGTGGATGAGCTTAAAGAGTCTTCCTAGGACCACCCAGTCTGAACCAGGCAATCTTAGACAGGGATGCAAGTGGTCTGCCTTGGAAACCCTTCCCCTGTTATGGTGATGTGATTTGGGTACCATTTGTGATGGACCACCATGGTTCCAGGAGCCATGCTGGCTTTCTCTTGAGCATGCCATGTCTTCAACACTTAACCTCCCAGCTTGCCCATGAAGCCCCCACTTCTATTTCTGTCTACTTTACATCACACAAACCAAATCCCAAGATGAAGTCCATGAGTCCCCATTCCAGACTCTCAGTGGCCCCCAGATCCCTTCATAATGCTGGAAACTACGCACCCCTCAGAGGCACTCAGAACAGTCAGCTCTGCACTGGAGTGTAGCTTTTTGGATCCTGCTTTCCTTGTTGAAGGATCTTGGCAACTTCTCAGCCATTCTCGACCTCAATCATCTTTAAATGGCCGGGGGGTGTCGCTCAGTTGGTTGAGTGTCTGCCTACCATCACAGAGCTCGGGTTTGATCCCAGTACTACACAAGCCTGACCTTAGAGCCCTAGCTTGTCATCCCAGCACTCAAGAAGTAGAGGCAGGAAGATCAGGAGTTCAGAGTCACCTTGGGATACATGACTAGTTCCAGATCAGTCTGAGCTACTTGAGACACTATCTCAAAAACAATTTTAAAAGATAGGAATAGTAACACAAGCCATTAACAGAGAGTAATACCTTCTCCACAGCTGAGATCCTACCCATACCTCAAGACCCATCTTTAGCTTTACCTCTTTCATGGGAATCCCCTGGGTAACTACTGTCCCTACCACCAACTAAGCCTGAATCCTCCTTTCAAACGTCCCTGAAAAATAGGCTTGAGAGATGTCTTAGCCTGTTGGAAGAGCACACACCACTCTTCCAAAGGACCCGAGTTCAAGTCCCAGCATCCACATCAAGTGTGTCATAACCACCTATAACTCTGTTCCAGGGAAATCTGATGCACCCAACACACAGTGACAAATACCCTTAAAGAAAAATAATGAAAGTCAAAAAATAAAAATAAATCATTTTTTTAAAGTCCTTGAAAATATCAACATTACCGTCGGCCCTCAGTTTGGGCATACTGCCTTGCCTGCAGACGGAGCCCTTCTACCTTCCTCACTGGACCATAAGCCCCTCAAAAGCCAAGGTGTCTCCCTTGGTGGCCCCCAAGGTTTCAACTAGCTCTTCTTGCCCTTCATGAGCTGTGCTATCCTTGTGGCTTCAGGTACGCTGCACACAGTGTCTGTCCCTGTATGTCTCCTCACAGCCTCCTGTCACTGGCTATGCAGAAGCCCAGGACCTGGAGGATTGTGCCCAGCCGACCCTGAAGCACTGCTGTGTCTCACCATGACCCCTTTCTGCTCCAGTAAATGAGTCACGGGGTAGAGCATGACTTAAGAGTGGTGGCTCTGTCCTGGCTCTGACACAGCCGCGGGAAGTCATTCACAGCTGTGGGAAGCCTCGCAGCCTGCCAGAGCATGTCTGAGCTCTGGGCCTCCCCAGATCTTTGAGCCATGGCAGATAAGATGAGGTTGTTTCCCATCATACCCCTGGGCCTGTAGTAAAGTTCCTTCTGTGGAATAGGACAGACTTTTTAAGGTGGTTTTCTCTACAGCCACACTACCGTGAAGGCATGTGATCTCATCAGAAATGGTTTCGTTTGTGAAGAAGGCATGGGCTTCATGGAAGGTGGCTTCCTCTGTACAACCCAAAACAGTTACTAGAAAAAAAAATTCTAAATGAAAAGGCCCATATCATGTCTGCAAAGAAGGGCTTAAAGGGTTTGTTGGCTTCAACACGTAAAAAGTTGCACCTCCTGAAAGATAGTAACAAAGCAAGTAAAAGATGGGATGTCCCATATTCTCTCTCAGGTGGGATGACCTGGAATTCAGAGCTAGCCAGGTCTTTCTCCACTAGCAAGCTCTGCTCTGTGTGTGTGTGTGTGTGTGTGTGTGTGTGTGTGTGTGTGTACATGCAGAAGCCAGGGTACAACCTCTGAGGTTGCACAGGTACTGTCCATCCTCTTTCTGAAGCAGGGTCTCTCTAGGGCTAGGAACTCACCAAGTAGACCAGATTTGCCGGCCAATGAGTCCCAGGGATCCTCTGTCTCCACCTCCTCAGTGCCGGGATTACAAGCACAGGCCACTATGCCGGGCTTTTTCTTAAGTGAGTTCTGAGGATGGAACTCGGGTCTTTGTGCTTGCGAGGCAAGCACTCTACCTACGGAGCCCTTTATCTCCCCAGCCCTCTGCTTCACAGAGGGTAGTAACTGAGTCTCGGGTTTCCCATGTCTGAGACGAGATGAGACTATGTAAAGAAGATGGCCTTTCCAGCTGCCGTGCATAAGGCTTCATTTAAGCTGGCTAGCAGGAGAGCCTGGAATTGAAGATTGGCTGTCTGGAGTCCTAGCAATGCCATGAATTAGATGTACATCTTAGAGCAAGATTGTTTGAAGGATTCTGAAATTGTCCTCTTCTGTGACATGGAAATAGTAGGCCTCCCTGATAGGTCACCATTCATGTTGAATGACAGGTGGCCAGCAGAGTGTGGATACTGCCTCTGGTAACTGACATCATGCAAAGCAAGAAAGCCATCACGGCCATTTTTAGAGGGCTGGGTGCCAAGGGTGGGTGGAGCATGGAAGGATCCGACTGGCTGTCTGGAGACGAGGAGACAGTATAAAGATGAAGACAGTTTCGTGAGGCTCAGGATGGTAAAAGTGGGCCACGGGAAATGACTAAATCACAGGGACCAATGGGTGCCGAGAGAGTGGAGCAGATAAAAGGCAAAGAGTGGAACTGAGCCCAAGGACGAGGGCAGACAGTTCTAGGCCCCGTCACCCAGGCGCAGCCAGCTCACACTCTGCCTATCCCCTCCCAGTGGCCTTCTACTCAGCTGAAAGTGGGTCAGTTCTTCACTCTGCATAAAAAAAAAAAAACAGTACCCACCAGAGGCCAGCCATAGTTCTAAGTCACAAGGAGAGAGAGAAAGACACACGAACAAGCAGGAGCATCCTGGCCTTCGAACGCTTTCTTTCTAGAGGGGCTTAAATGACAAACTAAATGAAAAGATGAGAAAGTGAGAACTTCAGAGTCTGCAGCTCACTCAGTAAAGTGCTTGCTGCACAAACATGAGGACCTGATTTTGATTCCCCTGAATGTACATAAAAACCTGAGTACAGTGTGCAGCCCAGGGGAGACAGACAAAGGGACCCCCAGAGTTCACTGGCCAAACAACCAGGCCAATTTAGTAACCTCCAGGTTTAGTGAAAGACCCTGTATCAAAAATAATGTGGAGAAATGATTGAGGAAAATGCTAGACATCCTGCTATGGTTAGCATACTTACACACGTGTGCAAGCACACACACATATGCACACACACACACACACACACACACATGCACATGCAAGAACAGGTATATAACAGACATACAATAACTTCAGAATCTGGTAGCATTACCAAACCAACAAAACAAAGAACAGGCCAGAGCTCAATCCACAAACATTTGCCCCCAAGTGCCTACTCTTTCACCCACACCCCTCTTCTCATTGCACCTATAATACAGGGAGATGGGCAGATGGGAGGAAACTGTATTTTCCTACAGACGAGGAAGCTAAAAGTCAGACAGGAGACCGGTGTCACATGACCAGAAAGAGGCACAAGTAATCCCATTCCATGGAGGAAAGCCAAAACTATCCAAGATGGGGCCAATAAGATGGTTCTGTGAGTAGAGATACTTGCCACCAAGCCTAACCACAGGAGTTTGATCCTCAGACCCACATGGTGGAAGGGGAGACCTGATTTCACAGGTTAACCCCTGACCTCCATACAGGCCTCCACACACACATAAACAAATAAATGAAACATAATAAAAACATCTTTTTAATTGAATGGGTTAGCAAAACTCAAGCATCAAAGAAGTGTATTTGGTAGAAAACCATTTTCATTTTTTTTAAATGCGGATAAGTGCTCTCATGTGAAGCAGGGCGTGCAGAGATATGGACCCAAAATTGTTTATAGTCTCCATCTCTTGAGAATGAGACTGTGGGGGACTCTTATTTATGGCATTAAATCGTTCAGCGGTGCTTGGGTGTTTCACAATAATACAAAGTACTTTTAAATGTGAAAATAAAATGTTTTTGAAGGAAGAGAGTGCCGGAGAGTACAAGCTTGGAGACATGTGATCAAGGCAGCCCACCTTTCAAGGGTAAAGACACACTGAGCCACACGGGGGAAAGACAGATCCAAAATGGTCGTGGTTGAGCCAACTGCAGTTTACCCTGGAATATATGAGCCTAAAGGCTGAGACCCTCTGGGATGTTTGCAGGGATTTTCTGAGCAACTAGAAGATGCTTTCCTCATTGAAATCGTGATGCTGGAAGTATAAGGTCATTGGAAGACAGAAGGCCAAAGTCATGCTGTAGACTTGGGCTTCTCATTTGTTTATTTTATGTGTTGGTGTACATGTGTACACATGAGTTGAGGGGGCTATATGAGCACATGTCTGGGCATGCATGTGGAGGTCAGAGGACTTTAGTTGTAGTTCCTCTGAGTCTGAGACAGGATCTCTCATCAGCCTTAGAGTCACCAATCAGGCTAGGCTGGCTGGTCAGTGAGCCCCAGGGATCCCCCTGTCTCCACTTCCCAGGGCTATGCTGACAAGCACGTGCCTGAACAGCCAGATTTTTTGACATAGGTTCTGGAGTCTAACTCCGGTCCTCATGACTCCATGACAAGCACATTACCAACTCAGCCATCTCCCCAACACTAGACTTACAGGGTATTTTAGAAGAAAGTGAAGACCAAGACATATTCTCAACAGGGTAACTTGAGTCTACCCTACTGGGGGGGGGGCTATTTTAGAAAATCTTCTAAGAGAGGGAAGATGGGGGTTGGGATGAGAACTAAGCTAGAGATGGAAAGAATTCTACAGCCTGGTGCCTCCCATTCCAAGGGAGAACTGAGGCCACAGGGAAAGACCCTTCTTCAGAGTCACAATGGTTTAATGTCCAGACCAGACTAGAGCCTAGGACTCTGTGTCTCATTCCCATGACAACAGTCCCCAGCATCGGATGGGGTTTCTGCTGGTGACGTGCAGATAAATAGCAAAGGTACGGGATAATTCTGTTTTCATCATCATGAGTTTCACTTTAGAAAGACAACTTTGCCTTATGGACAAGAATTCCTCTAAGTAAGAATTCTTATAATTATGAGCATTAGCACATAGCACGAGCTTACAGCCTTCCGTATGTCAGGACATTTCTATATGTTCAGTGGGAGGGGGGATGGGCATATCTCAGTGGGAGAGCACCTGCTCAACATGTACAAAGCCCTGGCTTCAATTCCTAGTACCCTAAGAAGATACGCGCTCTGGTATACAACTTTTTGATTTAATAGCAACCCCATGAAGTAGGTACCATGATCACCCCCATTTTTTGGATCAAGAGCCTAAAGCCAGGATCTTAACCAACATGGGACTCTTTTAGGCCATCTTACCTAAGCCGAATTCAAAGTGTTCATTGGAAAAGTCATTTTCCTTTAGAATTTGGTGTTTTTCACATGCAGAAAACTATGTAATGAGATAGGGTGAAAGAAGGGAGAGACCCCTAAAAGGAAAGATAAGGGGCTCACCCCCAAATCACAGACTTGTCTAGCGGAAGAGGAAGGAAGAGACCGACCTTGCCTCACCCAGGTTCTGCTGCAACGAAGTTCAGGTTCCCTCTTTATTTAGCACTGTGAGATTTGGAACCAGGTTAAGTTCCCTTCACCCATATAGCAGCTCTCATCCATCTATAACTCCAGTTCCCAGGGACCCAGGGGCCTCTTCAGGCCTCCCGGGGCACCAGACATGCACATGGTGCACAGACATGCATGTAAGCAAAACACTCACACACATCAAATAATTTTTTTTAAAATAAAAGAGAACTAAAGCTGTAGCTCAGTTAGTTAGGCTTTCCCAGCATGCACAGGTCCCTGGGTTGGATCCCCAGCACCACATAGACCCGGTACCTATAATCCCAGTACTGGGGAGTTAGAGACAAGAGAGTCAAGAGTTCAGGGTCATCCTCACATGGTATGTCTGAAACCAGGATGGGCACCCAAGACTCTATCTTAAAAACTATTCTTTAGTTTATATTTTTAAAAGACTTATTCCATTCTTCCTCATGTTTATTTAGGAGGAGATGGTATGAGCCCAAGATGGTGGCTGAGGAGGTCAGACGGGGGTGATTCCCTGGAACTGGAATTACAGGCAGTTGTAAAACACCATATGGGTGCTGGGAGTTGAAGTTGGGTTCTCTGGAAGAGCAGTAAGCACTCTTAAACACTGAGTCATCTGTCCCGTCCCTCAAAAAGCAATTTTTAATCAATTTATTAGAAAAAATACACAAGTGAAAAATAGAATCCTGGTCCCAGCACCACCATCTCAGCCATGCCCTGTGGATCACAGGGCCAAGTAAAATTCCAGCTTCTACTTGAACTCTGGCCAGAAACTCTTCTTCCTCAGGCAGCCTCTTCCATTACAAGAAAGCTCTGATGGTCAGAATAGCCCATCCTCGTGCGCACGAAGCAGCCACACTCTGAAAGCCCCGCTCACTTTGCCTGGTTGCTTGGAACAAACCTACAAAACTACAGAAGCAGGACACTCAGGGTTGGGAGATGGCACAGTCGGGGATGTGCCTATTGGATAAACACAGGGGCCCAGGAGTGATGCAGACAGCCTATATAAAAACCTGGTGTGACGGCACACACTTGTAACCCCAGCAACAACCCTGAAGATGCTGGGAACACAGATCCCTAAGGCTTACTGGCCAGCTAGACTCACCTAGTGTTTGAACTCCAAGCCAATGAGACCCTTCCTCAAAATAACTAAGTAGATAGTGCCTGAGGAACGGTGATTGAGACTGACCTCTGTCCCCCACATGTACTCATACACAGATGAACCCACACCCATGTGTGAAAACACATACATATAAGTAAATCCACACATGAGAACATGCATGCATGCACCATCTGGTCCCACTCCCACCCTGCCACCTATAGGCCCTGTAACTTCCTACACATCACTTCTGCCTGCTGAAGCTCAGCCACCTCCTTCCCACAACAGGAATGCAAAATACCTACCTGGCCGACCATCTTGCAGAAGAGAAATAGCTAATATTTGCAAACGGCTTAGCTCAGTGCCTGGAAAAACAGAAAAAGGCTTCCAGACCATTGTTTCACTAAGTCAGGTCCCTGCCTCCCCACAACAGCCCAGCACACTGGTCCCTTTTGCCTAAACCTTCTCTCTGCCAAACACCCAGAGTCCTTAATTATTCCTTATAGGTCAATTTCAAGTTTGTTTACCAGCCCAGTTGTTCCTTTCTGGACCTGTTCCAGATGCTAATATCCCGCTTAAAATGCAGGGCCTACAACCGAACACAATAAATTAGCCAGGATTTGAAGTGCAGCCCACATCCAGCAGTGCCTGCCCTCCCTGCCTCTTCCAGGCTTTAGATTCTTCTGGGGTTCACAGAATGAAGAGTCTTAATCTGGACTGGAATCAAATGGCAATGAAGGCCACCTATACCTTCTGCAGGAACCTGAACTTGTGATGGCAGTTATCAGACAAAACAAGGTCTCTCTGTCACTATGATGTCTTTTCTCATTTAACCCTAGCAATCCTGGAGGGGTGCCCTGTTAGCGCCTTTCTTTTACTCCTAATAAACAGTCCTCTGAGACTCAATGGACTTGTTCAAGGTCACTGGGTGATAAGAGGCAGGCTCTGTGTTGGCTTCAGCCTATGGCCTTCCTGTGTCCTTAGCGTTTAAGGACATGAGGGCTGTCAGGATGAAAATGGTGGCAAACACAGCAGAGCAATTCAGTAGGGAAAGTGACACCATGTGCCACATGTGGACATCCAAGCCATCTGCCACAGAGATGCCCGGATCCCCCCAGCATGCATCAGTGACTGTGGCTACCTGGGCAGTGGGAGCTGGTGCCTGAGAAGGGAAGGTAGGGGATCGTGTCCCTTCTTGTCAGCTGCTCACAACCTGCATTATGAAGATGCCATTTCTAATTTTCTGTGGTGATGGGGTGGGAAGCTCCTTCTCGCTGTCACAGCTGTCTACCTCAGAAGCAATCCCAGCCTTGGACTCGGCAGCTTTGACTTCCACAACAGGCGCAGAAATTTGCCACAAGGGGACCTTCAGTGTGACTTATGACAAAGTTGAAAATACTACCAAAAAAGGTTTTGGTTTGCAATTCAAGGGGGATACTGAGGCAGATGGCTATTTGGACAACAGATTTATCAAAAGTCATTAATACTACGAACAGACAGACAAGAGCAGCACGGTGCAGGGGAGGGGGGGTCTGAGGTGAGTTATGGTCCACATGACAGAGGGAAGGTCCCTTCCTGTATGTACATTTTAGAGGAAAGGGGAGGAAAAGGAGGTTCAACTCTCCCTTTATTAGCCCACGACAGCCATTGCTGAAATTAGTCAATGAATAGTGAGTTAAAGAAATGTCAGATGATTGGCAGGCATCTTTCCTGCCTTACCACTACTGGGAGTCCACAGGCAAAGGGAGGCAAGAGTCTAGAGAAACAACTCACTCAAGTTTGAAAACTAAATAATTGGCATAGCTACAGGACTAGCCATGGCTTTTCCAAAACAAAGGAGCTTTACAAAATGGTGTGGCCCTGGAAACCACTGTCCATGCCCAGCCACAGAAGGACCACTGACTAAAGACAGAGACCAGCACATGGCAGCAAGCGCTGTCATTTAAAACCATGTTTCTAAAAATTTAATAATGAGGGGGGAAATGCACATTCAGAAGGGGACGCTCATTCAGAATCCTCCAAGAAAAAAAAACCCGAAACAAAATTGCCTAAAGCAGAGGCAGACGGGTCTCTGCTGTGAGTTCAAAGCCAGCCTGGTCTGCAAAGTAAGTTCCAGAACAGCCAGGATTGTTACACAGAGAAACCCTGTCTGTCAGAGACAGACAGACAGACAGACAGAGAGAGAGAGAGAGAGAGAGAGAGAGAGAGAGAGAGAGAGGAGAAAGAAAAAAGAAAAAACACAAACTATCTATACAGGGGAAAGAAAAACTAGAGGAAATTTGTCGGCATGTCACCTAAAGGATTCCTGGTAGGGTCCAAGTGACGGGATGCTGGTAGGTTTCATCTTTACTACATCCGTGTACTTTTCCAACATGCATCTATTGCCTCCATCACTGGAGGAAAATGTCTTTTAGAGTACTGCACAGCCCTGGTCTGAAGGCCAGCAGGCAGCTAGTAGCTGGACACTTCTGCCACTGGACAGCATCCATCTGTGTGGGTACGATGACTGCCCTCTTACTCTCGGATCCTAATCCTTTTCATCAAAATGTTAATGCAAGGCTATTAATTAACTACAGAGAAATCGCTAAGGGTGCAGCCGAATAGTTACCCAAGGGGTGCATGGTACTTCTACATGGGACTATGAGTTGCCCTAGGAGGCTCCAGCGTAGAGCACAGAAAAGCTTCCAGAAATTTCTAGGCGCTCCTCCATGCTTCACCATCACAGAGCCCAGATCAGCCATCTCTGAGTCAATGAAAGCTGTTTAACACTGACGACACAGGAGCACTCTGATATTGATAATACGAACTGTAGAAAGAATACTTGTTCTGTAAAACCCACCCCACCCCAGTTAACAGCAAGTCTATATGCCACACCCACACAGAGAGAGGGGCAGGGGAGATCATGGTCTACTATGGTGTGTTAGTCACTGTACTGCTACAACCAAATACCCCGAGCTGTGGGTTCAAACAATACACAATTGTTTTTCATAGCTCTGGAGGATGAGATGAGAGAGAGGAGCAGTAGGGGAAAGAATGTTCTGCTGCAAAACTAGCTTTTATTTGTATAGTGTATTATGTTGTCTCCAACAAGTCTGTGTGTGTGTGTGTGAGAGAGAGAGGGGGGGGTAGAGAGGGAGGAGAGAGATCATTACAGATAACACAACCATGATTGGCTTTCCATGGGCTCTGGGGATTCGAACTCAGTTCTCACACTAATGCAGCTTTGGGTGGGCTTTGGGGATTTATAGCCTGACTCCACTCCCTGTTTTCTCTCCACTTCCTGAGAGTGGAGGAGCGTATGATCAGCCAGCTCCAGCTCTTGCCTTCTTACCAGACTCACCTGGTGCCATGTCTTCCCTACCTCCATGGACTTTATCTAGCCATCTGGACAATGAAAGCCAAAATATATGTTCTCACTTGAGTTACTCATTGTCGGGGTATTTTATCACAGTGCTCAGAAAAGGGACTAACACAGGTAATCACGGAGTTACCTAGTGCAGAATTTATACAAGCGATCGCAGCTGCTGTGAGTTCAGGAGCCATGGCAGGTCCCTAAGTCAGCACTCTGCACAGCTCAGCCCTTCCTCCAGCTCTTCCCTTCTTCCTGCTCCTACTTCTACAATGTTCCTGGAGCCTTGGAGGGGTTGCAACAGATATTCAAGCTCTTATTCATTGTAGATTGATTTCCACCTACTAATTCCTGTGATGCACTGACTGTAACAAGTTGGTCACTGATATAGGTAAGAGAGAGGACCTGGGTGGGACACAAAAACTCTAGAACCCCCAGCTTCCTCATTTTAGCTGTATGAAAGAGTGGATAGCATATATGATGCTATTAACTTTGTGTGTGTGTGTGTGTGTGTGTGTGTGTGTGTGTGTGTGTGTGTGTGTGATGTATATGTTCATGGGCTTGTTCTAGTGTATGAGTGCAGGCACGAACTTGCCACAGTACGTGTGTGAAGGTCAGAGGACAACCTCAAGTGTTGGTTCTTACCTTCTACCTTGAGACAATCTCTTTCTGACTTGATCCTGCATGCACCAGACCAACTGGCCCACAGGTTTCCAGGGAGTCTCCTGTCTCTACCTCCCATCCTGTGACAAGAACACTCAGGTTATAGACGAGTACCATCATGTTTAGCTTCATGTGGGTTCTGGGGATTCGAACTCAGGTTCTCACACCAGCACAGCAAGTATTTCTACCCCCAGAGTCATCTCTCCAGTCCGAATATAATTAATTTTATGTCTGGTTCTTTATAGCCACTCAATAAGGAATGGTGGATATTGTTGTTTTTTAAACTCTGCTCCAACACGGACTATTTAGACATGTAATAAGTATTCTATAATTATTTAGTAAGTAAATAAGTGAACTAATGAACTTAACACTATCTCAAATGTGATGGTTATTAACTTGGAGTGCCTAATAAAGAAAACCCTTGACTAATCTGAGAAATGAACATTTGTTTTCAAAGCACTGGTTTAAAAAAAAAAAAACACTGGGACCTCTTGTCAATCAAGAGCTGGAGTTTGTAAAGGCAGACAGAGCACAGAGCTTTAACAGTGAGTGAACTGGGTGGAAAAGGTAAAATGAATGGCAAGGGGGGAACCTGGTTTTTTGTTTTGTTTTGATTTTTTTTTTACCATTTTGCATGTGCCAGACAGACACTCTACTACTGAACCCCATGCCCAGCTCTTGGCGTTGTGAGAAAGACTCTCACTCTGTAGCTTCTGCTGGCCTTGAACTCACAATCCTCTTGTCTCCACATGCCAGGTGCTAGGGTCACCCTGTGCTCCGACCCCCACCACCACACCTGCCGACTGCTGGTTTCCTTGAGACAAGTTTTGGTAGAGATTATTTCAAAAGCAATAAAGAAAGACTTCATCCATCCCTATATTACCTTTTGAGAGTGAGCAAATCTTCAAACAAATGTCCCACATCCGATCCAGGGACCCCTCAGTGGCCTCACAGCCCTACTATCTGGGCCATGAACAACCTGTTTGCCTGGTGTTGCTGCTGTGGAGGTGCTAGGGGATCCAAGGCAGTCGTGGGTCAAGAACGATGTCCATTTTGTTCTCAAACCACGCTTTTCAACCCCAAGTGCCCCAGGCTCTCACCTACAGTCCCAAAGAGCCACAGAAACACAAAGAGCAGCTTCATGGGAAGCATGGATGTCACAGTGTGGGCAGACGAGATGGCCAGGCTCCTAGGTTTGCTCATCACTAAAGGCACAATCTTGGCTAAATGTCTGGAAGGGACTACATCAGCCTCTGCACCAGTAAAACGGGGTGATGATGTCATCTTGATGGGGTCATGATTGAGACCGGATATGCTAATATATGCAAAGTGCCCAATGAACAGGAGCCACCACCATCACAAGGTCTCCAACACGGGTCTCCATTTCCCTCCTGTTTGTCCTCTATGTTTATATTCCTCCACCTGTGACCTCAAATGACCAATCTCTCCTCATCCGTTCAATTTCTTTTCCCTAAACTTTCTGTTCAGCAGCCCAGGCTCCATTCTCTGCACACACACGCATCTCTCCAGTGAGATTTATCTGATTAAACAGAAAGCCGCACTGAAGGTAATAAGATCCGTCCGCTCTCTCGGCTGAGGCTGGTTCGTGGTGCGCATGCTGATGACACCAGGCGTGCAGAGAGCTTGGACTTGGCTACAGCAACACCCCCAGACATGCCCCCCAACACAAAAGCCTCTAAAGAGTCACTTGTATCCCCATGTCCCTGTCTCATCCAGGACCACTTAACATCCACCCTACCCCACCCCATACTGCATCCCACCTCTGTTCTAATGAGATACATGGGAAAGTCAGAGCCAAGAAAAGCAGTAGATGCAGAATTATAATTAGTGACATAAGGTATTAGGCATATGGGGCCTCTGCACACACGTGGGTTTGACTGTGGCAAGCTGCCATGTCATTCCATGGAATGTTCATGAATTTTCCAGAAATGAAAAGGAATGGCTTCTCCTTCATAGCCCTGGATTCTCCCAGAGAACATTAAGAATTTGGGCTGGAGTGATGACTTGGACAAAAAAGTTCTTGCCACACAAGCATAAGAATCTGATTGCACCCCCAGCACCCATAAGAAAAACCCAGGTGCTGGGTTACACACCCTGGTAACCCCAATGATAAGGAGGCAGAGATAGGAGAATCCAGCCAGTCTAGGCAAAGCAATGAGCTCCACGTTCCATGAGAGACCCTTCTCAAAAACAGGGTGGAAAGCAACTGAAGGAGAGGCCCAACATTGACCTCTAACCTCTACATGTACACACATGCACACATGAACACAGACACACAAGAAGAATCTTCCCAAGGGTCTGATTGAAAGCAGCAGGGTCAGAATTTAGGCGGGGGTTGCTTGGTTGGTTGGTTTGAGACAGAGTCTCACTCTGTCACCCAGATGGCCCTCAAACAGACTAGAAGCCCCAAAGCAATCTTCCTGCCTCAGCCTCCCAAGTGCTGGAATTACAGCCATGAGTCTAGGGATTTGGGGGACTTCAGACTGGTTAAACCCCTAATGAAATATGATTACACAGGTAAATTAAACTTTATCCAGGATCTCGACTATCTACTATTCTTTTAACTAGTCTCTGGGGCCCCTTCCATGCACTAGGCTTTCTGTTTCATGAAAGCCATGTCCACTACCCTATGAGATTATGCTCTGACTCCTGTCTGCCCAAGACCCAATTTTTCCTATTCTGAGGGGAAGGAAGGTTGTAGAGTTGATCAAAGAACGAGGGCTTCCCTTACCCAAGCCTTGACACGTGCACATAAAGAGGGAGGAGATGAGAATAAAGAAAAGCACGAACAGGGGGCTGGAGAGATGGCTCAGTGGTTAAGAGCACTGACTGCTCTTCTAGAGGTCCTGAGTTCAATTCCCAGCAACCACATGGTAGCTCACAGCCATCTGTAATGAGATCTGGTGCCCTCTTCTGGCCAGCAAGCAGACAGACAGAACACTGAACACATAATAAATAAAAAAAGCACGAACATTGTTTAGCAAGTCCCCAATGGAGGACCACAAGCTGGACTGATCAAGTCACATACTTAAGCCTCAGTTTCCGATGTGTAAATGGACTTTTCTACAAAGTAAGATACAGTATGTTCAGAGTGCATGTTGATTATATCATTGTTCTGCTCATGATGTTACCTGGCACCAAGGGAAGCTTTCTGAAAATAAGACGGAATGTGAGAGAGACAGGCACATTCTCTTCAGATGAATAAACTTGATGATGTACATGAAACTGTGGCCTGAGCAGACCAGGCTGGAGAATCCAAGATGCTATAAGATGCCAGGACCAGGGTGAGGAGAGCAAGGTACTTGCTTTCTGAGGTCCCTACCTGTCCAAGCCTGGCACTTCCACAACTCTGAGAGGGAGAATCTCCTTAAATTTGCTAGCCCTCTCATCGAACCCTTCTGTGGCTGGTTCTGCTCTGTGCAGACACGGAAAGAAACAGAGTTGGTGCACAGAAGGCTGTGGAATCTTACTGTGAGCCCAAAGAGCATGACCAGAACCAGACAAATCCTGAGCTTCTTCCCTGAGCACAGACTTCTCTCAATAGCAGAAGAGGATTGTATTGAAATGTGTGTGTGTGTTTCCCACATGCAGCCATGGGAAGAAGGCTGAGGCAAGGGCATCTTGTTCCCTAAGATCCCAGGGAGAGGAACTTAATGTATGTGGCTGTGACATTCTTCTCCCTGGAACTGCTTAGCAGATCATGAAGTGAGAGTAATAAAATGTCAGGCTCTCCCCGACCAGCTTAAGCCCCTTACCGCAATCAAATAAAATCAGAACTGCACAGCTGGCCAGGGGAAGCCAGATGTTGACCTGATGATGCAACTCAGGAGAAGCTGGGGGTGGCCAGCCATACCCTTGCTGATAACAACCTCCAAACCTGCTAGGGCCAGAACCAGGGACAGAAATCAGTTCAGTCCATCAAACGAAGAACACCAGCCTGGCGCAGGCATCTCTTCCCCAGAGCTCAGCAGACAGCACCTCCCTACCATCTGCCATACCCTTCATTCAAAAGCACGGTGTGGACAGTGGCAGATGTCTGTCAGGCCTTTCTAAAAGAACACAGAGGTTTAAATGACTAAAAACCCAGACAGTGTCTGATCATCCAAATACTGCCTTCCTCTTCCAGCCTACTACAGGGGTCTGATGGTGCCATCTAAACCAGATGGCAACTTCCTCTCCTAAAAGCTAGAGTGTCTCCCCAGTTCTGTCCCCTGAACAATTAGAAGACAGAAGGCAAGCTGAAGAGGTGTTTCAGTGGGTAGAGTGTTTGCATTGCAAGAATGAGGACTTGAGTTCAATCCCCAGAAGCCACATTAAAAAGTTGAGAGTAATGATATACAACTATAATGCCAGGATAGTAGAGACAGGAAGAGCCCCGGGGCTCACTGCCTGGTCACTATAGCCTCATTAGTGAGCTCTTATGTTCACTAGGGAGAGACCCTGTCTCAAAGAACTAGTGCAGAGCAGTTGAGGATGACATCAACGCTGGACTTCCATATACACGTGGACACGTGCACAAGCACCCACACAGACTCTATCTATCTATCTATCTATCTCTTTCTCTCTCTGGAAAACAGAAGACAAAGACTCCTCCATTTGGTGACAAAGGGCCTTTGCTTTGTGCCAGGGACTGAAGGAGACATCCATATGGGAAATTATTCTGGTTGGCAGTGGCATTTTTATTTGCTCATGCCACAAGCATACACCTGATGCATACAGTGGGTAAATATTAATAAAACAGAAGGCAAGCCAAGCTCACAGATCCATCAGCCTCTGCCTCCCAGGCGCTGGGATCAAAGATATTCACCGCCATGCCTGGCTTCCGTGCCCTCATTTTCATGGAATTCAAACTCGGAGCCTCACCCTTGCAGAGTGAGCACTTCACCCACTGAGCCATCTCCCCAGCCTCCGCTTCCCTTAACTGTAGACCATAAGGACATAGACCATGGATCCATCCTTGCAACTCCAAAACTCCAACCTGTGCTGTGTTCCACCCTCATCTCTTACCCTCTTGCCACTGTTTGCCACTGTGCTCTCTCTCTCTCTCTCTCTCTCTCTCTCTCTCTCTCTCACACACACACACACACACACACACACACACACACAATTTTTTTTCTGCTTCCCAAATCCTCTCTCACCTCTAGACTTTAGATAAGCTGATCCTTCTGCCCACATTCTTCCTCCCCCGGGTCTTCAAGGCAGCCCCACACCAGACTAAGAGTTTGAGTGCAAACGTCATTTCCCCCACAAGCCCATTTGCCTGCTCCCACTCCCACAACTGCATGGAGCATCCAATCGCTACATCAGTGGTTCTCAACCTGTGGGTTGCAACCCCCTGGGGATCAAACTGCCCTTTCACAAGGGTCACCTAAGACCATCAGAAAACACAGATGTCACAGATATTGTGATCCATAACAGTAGCAAAATTAGAGTTATGGAAGTAGCGATGAAATAATTTTATGGTTGGGGTCACCACAACATGTATTCAAGGGTCACAGCACTGGGAAGGTTGAGGCCACTGCTCTACAATAGTCAGTCCCTTGACAGCAGCCATTAATTACCCTCAGATGCTTCTATCCTTGGGCTCTCCTCCTTTTGGTACCCTTACTGCTTCTCTTTCCTCCTCCAATTCCCAGAATCCCCCTCAGCTACCTGGACCTCTTGATTTCTCTCCTGTATTGCCTCTAATCTTTAGCACTTTGCCTGCCCTTACCTCTAGGCCTCCTCTGCCTATAGTGAGCCAGGGAAGTGGAATGCATGGAGCATTGTGAGGACCCCCCATTACGGCTAACCTTGGAGGCATGGTGCTACTTATGATATGGTGGAAGCTGCCATGTCCTAACCAGCCCCGGCTTATCTAAAATGCAGATCCATACTTCTTACTCCCTGTCCCTGGAGAGTGAGACTCTGGACATCGGTCCAGCCTTTCTTCCAAAACATCACCAAGAAATAAGTTGGCTCACTAAGCAGACATATTAACACTGAATGGAAAAGAACCAGGACAAGTATGTGGGCATCCCCAAAGGAGTCAGGACCAGCTTCCACCCCAGGACCAGTTGCATGATACGGCAAACTCATAAGATGGTGCTTATCGGATTCAGGATCCTCCGAATTTATACTAAGCCACTCATTTCAGATCATAGGTACCCAAAAACGAGGACTCACGCGAAGTCCCACAGTCCCCATGTTCTTGCATCGTCCTGCCTTACAGCTTGAGCACTGGGCCCAAGCCTTTCCATGCTGTCCTGGTTGCTCTCTGTTGCTGGGATAAACAACTGTGACCAGAATTAATTAACTCGAGGAAAGAAATGACTTATTTGGCTTACAAAATTACAGTTTATCAGCAAGGGAAGCCAGAGCAGGAACTCAGGGCAGGAACCTGAAGACAGGAACTGAAGCAGAAGCCATAGAGGAATACTGTTTACCAGCTTGCTCCCCCTGATTTTCTCAGTCTGCTTTCTCATATGACCCAGGATCACATGACCAGGGGGTGGCACTACCCACAGAAGCCTGGGCCCTCCCACATGAAATCATTCATTAATCAAGAAACTGACCCACACACATGCATACTGGACAATCTGGGGGAGAAAATTCCTCAATTAAGATTCCCTTCCCTGACGTGACTCTAGTTTGTATCAAGTTGATGAACAGATGCACACTGTATCTGCCATTTGGAGTCACAACTCAGGTTCCTTAAGACCCCTGGGGGAACACATGCCCTGAACAGAAGATAACAGATTCCCCATGCTTTGTTCAAAGAGGCCTCTACTACCAAAAACCTCCCATGGGACAGAGGTTACACTTTCTGGAAATTAGTATTCACCAAACCTATGTGGGGGCTGGAGAGATGGCTCAGAGTTAAGAACACTTGCTTGCTCTCCAAGAGGACCCTAGTTCACTTTCGAGCACCCCTGGCAGGCCATTCACAAATACCCATAACCCCAGGCCCAGAGGATTTGATGCCCTCGATGCCCTCTTCTGAATTCCATAGGCGCCTTCTCTCACAGATGTACAAACCACACACACACACACACACACACACACAAACACACAATCTAAAATAAATCTTTTTTAAAAAATGAAGTAATTTGTCTTGCTTCCCAGTGCTTATACGTGGCCAGGTGCCTCATTTTCAGACTCATTCAGCTTTTGTAAAGTCCCCAGAGGCAGTGACTCCAAATGCAGTGTGTTTGCTGCCTACAGATGCCCAGAGCACAGATCCACTGAAGATGAGGGAGAGGCTTAAAATAATCCTGTGCAAATTGCACTGTCCAAACAGAGGCAGAAACGGCTGAGGATTATCAGGTGCAGGGAAATGGCCACTTTGGCATCAAGATGGAGCCTTTGTTTCTGGGGAAATATTAGGAAACCTTGGAGATTTGGAGGTTGGTGTTGAGCACACACAATGAATTTTAGGTTTGTTGGTTTGTTTGCTTGTGTCTTTTTAGTTCTGGAGGGAGGCAGATTTTTAATATTTATTTTACCTGTAGGTGTGTTCACGGAGGCTGGTCGAGGGCATTGTATCCCTAGGAGCTGGCGTTACCGTCGTGAGCCACCTGATGTGGGTGTTAGTGTCTAAACTTGGGTCCTCTGATAGAGCAGTAAAAGGCCCTAACTGCCGAACCACTTCTAGCTCCATTCTTTTTTTTTTCCAGAAAGGATCTCACTATGTATCCCAAACTGGACCCAAACTTGGAACAATCCCCCCGCCTCAACCTCTCAAGTCCTGAGATTGCAGGGGTATACCACCATACCCAGTTTGCATCGTTACTGAATCAGTTTTCTCAGAGACAGTCAGAGCTAAGTCTGAGTGTATCCATATGTTTCCGACACAGCTCTTCCCTAGCCGTGAGGACAACCTCAGGCTGTGGACACCGGCAAGCAGCACCACGCTGGTGCCCAAAGCGTTCCCTTCTACATGTAATTGTCATTGTACTGGCTGATGTGGTCCTATCCTGGTCAGGTTTCATTGTCAACGTGACACAACCTAGAGTCACTCAATAGACGAGAATCTCACTTGAAGCATTGCCTCCCTCAGACTGGCCTATAAGCAAGCCTATTGGACATTTTCTAGATTAACGATTGATATGGGAGGGTCCAGCCCATGATGGGCAGTGCCACCCCTGGGCAGGCAGTCCTGGAGTGTATAAGAAAGTAAACTGAGCAAGCCATGGGGAGCAAGCCACTAAGCAGTGTTTCTCCATTGCTCTCCCTCAGTTCTTGTCTCTCTCTGGGAAGGCACAGGCAGCACCAATGGGAGCTATTGCTGCATTATATGTTACAATGCATAGAAAAACAAACGTGTATAATACTTGCATCGACGGTTGTCAGCATTCACCCGTCACTGTACACATTGCACCCCATGTGACTACAATGGCCCTAACCTGCCATAGATACAGGTACCCTCGTGTTTGCCCACACTAAGTTCTGTGACATTATCTGCTCCACATCCACACTCTAGTCTCTGCACACAGCTGTTACACACCCTCCTTTGGGATACATGGCACCCCCATCAATACATGCGGAAGCCCATCTCATCAGAGGACCCCAGCTGCACCACAACCCCCATCCAAACAATGGCAAAGTTCTCCATCAGTCCGGTACAGCTCCCTGAGACCTGAATAGGGCACTCTCAAAGCCTCAGCAAGGATGTCTAGAAAAATCCAGCATGCCTTGCAAATCTCCTAAGAAACATCAGACTGTGTCTATGTTTTTATTACTGTGTATAATAGTCTAATTATATTTTTAAATTGTTAACCCATGTATCAATATTTACGAACACTTCCTGTTAGCGGGTATATTTATTTGATTAATTAATGGGTGTCTCAATCATTATTCAGTCACCACGCAATCGCTGAGCACCAATTAAGTTTGAGACAGCAGGGTAGACACTTGGGAGATTAGAAAACAAATAGGTAATAAATAAAATTATGTGATCTCTGCCCTTGGATATAAACACAGATACAGCTTCAAAAACAAACGGTTGTAACTGGCAAGTGGCTCACTTGGTAAAGGCACCTGCTGTCAAGTGTATTGGCCTGAGTTCGATCCCCAGGACCCACGTGTTAGACAAAAAAAAAAAATTATTCCTCTGAGCTTTCCTCTGATCAACATGCATGTACACAAGAAGGAAAGAAAAAAGAAAGAGAGAGAGAGAAAAGGAGGGAGGGAGGAAGGAAGGAAGGGAGAGGAAGAGAGAAATGAAGAAAGAAAGAGAGAGAGAGAGAGAGAGAGAGAGAGAGAGAGAGAGAGAGACAGACCTTCTCTGGGGTCAGTCCTCAGCAATGAAGACAAAGGTTCAAGAAAGAAGGCAAACAACGAATGAGTCCAGTTCAATATGGACCCTAGGGGGACCCAAGGTACACACGCCTTTTTCTGCTTCTGTGCTCCCTCCATCTTTGAAGACCCACAAGCCTCTGCCAGGGCAGCACACGGGTCTCTCCATCTGAGTGTAGCTGTAGACTTCAGGCCTCTTAGGGACCCAAAGCCTGAAAACCCAAGTGATTGCTTTTCAACCCTTATGCCTCCAACCATGACTTGTGTTGAAATCTGGGTACTTTGGGACCTTGTTTAGGTGTGACTAACCTGCCTTTTTAGGGAAAAGAGGCCTGACAGAAATACCTTGGAACGTCACCAGCCACTTAATTTCCAACCTCCCTACTCCTGGTCCCAAGGATTAACTGATCAACTCTGGAACCTGTGTTGCACCTTCCACTACTCTGCCTCAACTTTGCCCACCCCACCCCCCACCCCCACTTTTTATAAGCAGTGATGTGAGTTATTGAAGACATTTCGGTATAGACTTTAAGCACAGGCTTAAAAAGAAAAAGAAGCACTCAAAAAGAAAGACACCCGTAAGCATGGATGTGGGCTTCTCAAGGAAGTCACATTTCGGGGGGGGGGTGCGTAGTGTTTGCTATGTAGCACAGGATGGCTTCAAACTTACAGCAATCCTCTTGCCTCAGCCTCTGGAGCACTGGAGTTACAGGCACACACCACCTCCAGTTTCTAAGGGTGGATTTCTAAAATACTTGTTTTGTAGTGTAAGCATCCCTGTGCATAAGGGTATATGCCTGGGAAAGGTCAGCGGGTTGAACTTGTATTTCCCAATGCATTTGACTGTAGCAACTTTTATTTATCTATTTGCTCATTTTTACAATAGCTGATTCTGAGAACTTGAAAGGAAGTGGTTATCTCTAAGGTCCTTTAACTGCCCACGCACCTGTGAGAGGGCAGGTACCCTACACACACAAGCAGAGCTGAGTCAGCCAGTCTGACCCCTCACTCTTCTCCTCAAGGGAGACCCAGATCCAACCCTTCAGCCTCCTCTCCCAAGGAGACCCAGCAGCCACTGGGATGACTCATGATCACAGACACTGAGAGGAGTCGGAGACTTCTCAACCTGTCAGACACTGGCTATCTGCCAGGCTCCAGGCTGGCTTCCACTGAGGCTGCATAAACTGTGTGGCCTGAGCCTTCTGCCTTAATGACCAGCCCAAGCTCAGAGCACTCCGGGGGTCTTACATCGCTGAGCAAGACTGGGGTCTGATCAGAACACGGAGAAGAACCACCATCAACCTTGTGTTCTCTCTCTCTCTCTCTCTCTCTCCTTAGCCTTGCTGCTTCCAAGGAGGCCGAAGCTGCCCGCTCTGCACCCAAGCCTATGTCACCCTCGGACTTCCTAGATAAGCTCATGGGGAGGACTTCTGGGTATGATGCCAGGATCAGGCCCAACTTTAAAGGTAGGAAAACATTCCTTTCAGAATCACAGGAAAAGTTCTCCCATGATACACACTTGCTGCGACACCTCCTTCGCACCCCACCCCACCCCCGCCCGCACTTCCTTCTCCACCCAAGGTAGACATTGCTAATCGATGCGATCTCTTTTCCCAACAAGCTCAGACAGAGCCTCCGAGAATTCAGCTCAAATAGTACCTCTGGTTTCTGGGAGTCAGTAAGTGAACGAAGGTCTGTTTTACTGTGTCTAATGTCACAGACAGTAAAACAAGGAAAGTGGGTCAAGTTTCGGCTGAAGCACGGGCTTCCTCTGTGAGCTGGGCCAAGCCCCTCCCTTCGTCTGGGCCTCAAGTTTCCCATTTCTGCATGGCCCACCCGGCTCTGTGTGCAGTCATTCCCATGACTCTTGGGGTGTTCGGTTTCCACCAGGAGTCCTGAGAAGAAGACACGGGTGAGGAGCAGGCCCATCTAGGCCTTGACCCAAGGAGCCCCCCTTCTGTTTGTTCTAGAAGAGGCCCTCCTACTCAAACCCACCTACAGAAGACTCCCACAGACTAACACAATTCTGCAGTTTCCTCGTGTAAATGAGACTCACCCACCCCTCTCCTCTTTGTTCGGTCTGGGATGGAAGCCCATGGCATGGGGTTGCCCACATTCAGGATGGGTCTTCCCAGACAAAGGTCAGATACCCCAGATAGAGACCATGGAGAAAAAGCTACAGGCTTCTGTGGATGAAGAAGGCTCCCCTTACCTCCAGTCTGTAGATCCCTTGTGGGAATGAGGGCCCCATTTGGCCAGATGAGCCAATGCTCCAAGAAGACTCAAACTGAACTCTACAAGAAATTCTTAATTCCTGGATCATGTAAATTCAAAGGAAACATTCAGGGTTCGTTGCTGCCAAATGCTGGTCCAGGCAGTTGGACAAAGTTCTCTGCATTTGTGGTCCCACTGGGACCTTAGTACCAATAACAAGAGGAGATCGGGGCTCTGTGTTCTCTGGTGCCTTTGAATGTTCTGTCTTGATCGACTTAAATCTTGCAGACATGGCTTTAAGAACCTCTTGAGTTCTTCCACACAGAACTTCCACACAGAACCCTGTAAAAATCTGATCCCAAGAACCAACAGCCATAGACTCTTTCTTCATTCCAGGTGTTTCTCCTCGTCACTCCTGTGGCTCAAGTCCAAGGGCAGAGACAGATTTGACAGCTGGGAGCAGCTATATACCGCCTGCCTGTATTGCTTGCACATGCGTCCATTCCATTCTCCACACTCCCCTCTCTGACTGCTTTGCCCACAGTCTCTGCAGACAGAAAGTAGCTTGGGTGTTGTACGTAATCCCCCCTTCCAGCCTTGTTTCCCCGCCTCTTCCTTCACTGGTCCACAACCGTCCTTCCATCATCATTAGCACAGCCTTGTTTCTTGGGGTTTCTGGTGCTGTGATTAAACACTAGAAGCAAAAACCTCTGGGGGAAGAGAAATTTGGTTTAGCTTATATTTGCACCTCACAGTCCATCACTGAGGGCAGTTGGGCAGGAACTCCAGGATGGAACCTGGAGACAGAAACTGATGCAGAGGCCGTGGAGGAGTGCTTCTTGCTGGCTTGCTCAGTTTGCTTTCTTATACACCCCAGGCCTACCTTCCTAAGGGTGGCATCATTCACAGTGAGCTGGGCCTACCTATACCAATGACTACTGAGGACAGTACACCACAGGCCAATCCGGTGGGGCATTTTCTCAATTGAGGTTACCAAACGTCTCTAGCTTGCGTCAAGTTGACATAAAACTAGCCAGCACACCTTGGTTCTCCTAGGACCAGGACACTTGGTAGTACAGCTGGCTGGAGTAGTTCCTCAAATTAAAATCTCAAAAGTCTGGAGGGGGCAACAGGCAGTTATACTGCAAGGGTGGAAAAGATGAAGAAAAATATAGAAAACTTAGAGGCTAGAGCGACGGTTCCGTGAGCTAAAAGTATCCACAGTTCAGATCTCTGACACCGATGTAAAAGCCAGGCATGGCCACACAATGACTGTAACACTAACGCTGCAACAGCAGACACAGGCAGATCGCTGGCCTCCAGGCACCCAGTTGAGATCTGGGTTCCATGAGAGACCCTGTCTCCAAAGATAAGGTTTAGAGCAACAGTCAGAGACACCCAACCTCCTCCTCCCCCTTCTCTCTTCTCTTTATCCAAATAAATAAATAAGTAAAATATAGAAAACCCGAGTCCCTTGTAAGCTCCACTCCTCCTCAGTTCCTGCCCAGGGCATCCAGGAAGGAGTGAAAACTGCATCGTTAGTCAGGTCCTCCAAGACAGACTTAAGTCTGAGGTTCTATGTCAAAAATTTCCGAAACTGATACTAAATAACATCTTGAGAATAGCATTGGCTAAGCCAAACCCATTCCGGCAGAGGACAGTAGGGACCTTAGTCACCAGGCTGCACCAATTGCCCTAGTTAGCCGGGTTTTTTTTTTTTTTTTTTTTAGAAATTTAGTCCACACGCCCTCTGGTGGACTCTTTTGGAACTTCACTATATCACGGTCCAAGTTTTTCTTTTTATTTATACTGTACAGATGCTCCAAAGAGTTATCTCCAAGGTTCAAGGGTTATTCTTTGTGCATGCCACCGTACTTCACACACAGAAAGCCCTCAATAAGCTTGTGTAGCCCAATCAAAAAGTCAAGATCCTCCTGCCTCAGCCTCTTGAGTGCTGAGATTAGAGCATGCGCACCTCTGTGCCCCTGTGAAAATCTTACTTAGAACACTGGAGTCCCATATCTACAGGACCACATAATCTCTTAGACGTCTTCCTACTCCCAAACGGCTCCCCCTTCAGCCTATGCCTGGCTAGAAGCCAGGTCACCTCCCGTGCAGCTCCCAGACGGGAGCTAGGAGTAGGACTTTGCTCCTCCCCCTTAAGACGAAAGCAGTACCGGAAGCCTACTATACCAGGCCTCTCCTTATCCCGCTTCAGACTCATATAAGACTCCCCAAAGGCCAGGAAAACCCCAGGATTCCTAATGCGACCATGCAGCTCAGACTCCAAAGGCTCCCTACACACGCACTCACACACACACACACACGCACGCACACAGTTTGAAATCTCAGCAGTTATCCCTCAGTAGCTTACCTGTACAACATGAGCAACCCGCTTCTGGCCAGCCTGAAGTCCGAGGTGGCCAAGAACTACAGACACTTGGTCTGCGGAGCACAAAGTCGATTCATACTCTAATACGGAAGTAGCACTAAGACTACTCATTAAGCCTACATTTCCCTCCTACCTCTTCGCCCCTCCTCCCCGCGAGAGATTCTTTCCTGGACCTAAGCGCCTGCCTTAGCATCCAAAGAGGGATGCAACGAGAAGGACCAGGCCCTCCCAGCTCTTCTGAGGGTTTACCTTAGCTAAGGCTCTGTGTGCTGCAGTGGATCAGGGGCATAGCCCAATGCAAACACATACACAAAAGCAAAATTAAACTTTAATATTTAATGAAATATATACATTATCCTGCTGCCAACGGCAACCGGATTGTGATTTTCTCAAGATAATTTAATTTCGGGTTTATATCCATGAGCCACGCCTCTCCACGGGGTCCTTTGGACTGGTGCCCTCTCACACTCATGCATCAGCCTCTCATTGATATAAAAGTCACAGTGCCGGATGCGCGCAGCCCTGTGCGCGCATCACCTCAAGGCATGAGCGGTAACTCTTTTGGGCATCTAAAAGAAACAAGGCTAAATCAAAAGAAAAACCTGGATCTGGGGCTAAATGAATGAGGAGAATAGGCGCCTGTTTATGTGACCCCAACAAAACAGCACAGGCAAGCAATGCTTTTAATACTCACTGTTAGCCAGTGGCGAGGGCACTGGGTTCTGAATGGGAGATGCGATCCTTCCAGGAGCAACCCCCAAACCTAACTATACATGCGGATCACCCAGGTGGCTTGTTAGACAATCGGCCTTGTGCTGAGGGTCACTGCTAAGGGCTGAGCCAAGGGCCCTGTGATTTTTGTTCTGTTTTGGTTTGGTTTTGATGTCTTGAGGCAGGAGACTCTCTCTGGATCCCGTGCTGACCTCGGTCTTCAGGCCTTCCTGTATCAGCCTCTTGGGTGTTAAGACTACAGGCGTGAGGTCACCACAACTCACAGGCTCTGCGATTGAAATTTTGCAGATGGCCTCAGCCACACACAAGTCTGGTAAAGGGATGGAAAGTACCCCGGCCCCACTAGCTCATAATCCAGACTATAGGCTAGCTTCCCTGAGAGGGTGCCAAACCGTTAGCGCTAAGACAGGCCGCCCAGCTTCCCTCACCAGTTTCTGCATCACTCAGGATGTCCCCTTTCTTACCCCCCTCCTCTCACCCTTTAACTATCTGTCCCTCACATACGACATTCTCTGGCAGCCTCCCCCACCCTGCCTTTTCTTCTTATGAACTGGTTCATCTGGAAAGGAAATGCAAATGTCCCAGGAGAGCAGGGGCAGACTGACTTTCTAGAAGTGGGGGTGGGGGCAGCTCAGTGGAGTTCTTGCCTAGAATAGGCTAGGTCCTGAGTTCCATCCTCAGCACTGGGTATCAGGAGAAAGGAGAAGAAGGAAGACAGAGGCGCTTTAATGAGAAATACTTCACCCACCCACTGCCTTACCTTAACCCCTTGTATCCCTAAAAGTTCTTGACACTCCCTGAGCCCTCAAAGGTGGATATTTGAGATAGAGATTTCCTTAATATTCCTCTAGATCAGCTTTGAATAAATTTGCTTCCGAAAAAGGAAGGAAAAGGAGGAGGAGGAGGATAATGATGATGGTAACTAATAATAATAATAATAACAATAATAATGCCCAGCCTTCCTTCCAAACTGTTACGGAGGACTGAGATTCAGAAAATGGAAGTCTTTCCTGTGCCTCAAGAGCAGGGGAGGCTGGGTACCCCAGAGGTTAACCCTCACTGCCTTGAGGAGTGAGCTGGATTCTCACCCCAAGAGAAAACTTCCTCCTAGCCATCAAGCCTTCCGAGAGAAAGAGAATCTTAACTACGTTGTGTGTGGAAGCTGGAGGCTACCTTTTGAAGACAGACACCAGAGAACATAAAGCTATTATTTCCCTCTTCTTTCCACACTCAGAAAGCTTCCTTTCAAGTCCTGGCTCCACTGCCTTCTACCTAGTGAGCCCAGATGAGTGCCTAAAACCCCCTGTGCTCCTTTGACAAGTGGGGACATGATAGAACACACCTAGAAATCCCAGCCCTCAGAAGGCTGAGGCAGAGGATCACAGTGGTTCCCTACCAGCCTGGGCTACGGGACAAGACCTGTGCCATAAAGAGGGCGGGGAAAGCTGGGCAAATAACGAAACTGGTAAAGTACTTACCTTGCAAGCCTGAGGACCCGAGTGCACCCCCCAGCACCCAGGTGAAAACCAGTCCCATCGTTCTAGCGCTAGGAGGTAGACACAGGCGGGTCCTCGGAGCTTGATGGCCAGCTAGCCCGGCCTGCTGTGGTCGTTTGAATGGGAAATGCCCCCCCCCCCGTTGGCTTCGACACAGTTGGTGGTGCTGTTTGGAGTGGTGTAGGAGGTTGAGTCTTGCTGGAGGAAGTGTGCACTAGATGACTTTAAGAGCGTGCAGCCTTGACCTACTTCCAGCTCTTTCTCTCTCACTCTCTCCCCTCTCTCTGTGTCATGCTTGAGGTTAAAGATGTAATCTCTTGGCTTTCTGTTCCTGTGGCCATGCTGCCATGTTTGCCCCCTGATGCCATGTCCCCCTGCCATGCTGAACTCTTACCCGGCTGGAACCATGAGCCTGAATAAGCTCTTCCGGTCCGAAGTTGCTTTTGATCATGGTGTTTTATCAAAGCAACAGAAAAGTAGCAAAAAGAAAGAAAGGTGAGGTATCCTATCTCCAAAATCAAGGTAGGGTGGTACCTAAGGAATAACAACCAAAGTTGCCATCTGACCTCCGCCGGTGCATGCGTGTGCACGCACACACAGACACAGACACAGACACACACACACACACACACACACACACACACAGACGCACTGATTCTGGTTTCTGCCCCTGGCCACATGACCCTGCTTCTTCCTTCCTCTCAACCTGCTTCCTGTGGTATAACTGTTAAGAATTAGAAAAATCAAAACTGCAACCCCAGCTCCACTATTCTCTAGCAGTATGGCCATCGATGAATAATTTGGCCTCCCTGACCCTCGGTTTCCTACTCTACCCAGAGCGGGTGACAACCAGCCTTCTCACGGAGCTGTTGGGAGACCATGGTGAGATCATGGCAGTCAAGGTCTCGCTGAAGCAGCTCAGGAGCTGGTATCTGCTGCCATTCACAGTGCGACATGAAGGATCCCAGCTTCAGCCAGGAAAAGTTATCCCCCCCAGAAACAAGTACCAAGGCAGTGGCATTCCTTCCTTTCCCTTCTTTTCTGGACATGGCAAAGCTTAAAAAAAAATTGTCCACAAAGTATTTGGGGGGGGCCTTTTTAAATTGATTTTTATTGAGCTCTACATTTTTCTCTGCCTCTCCCCTCCCCTTCAACCCTCTCCCAAGGTCCCCATGCCCCCAATTTACTCAGAAGATCTTGCCTTTTTCTACTTCCTGTCCACAAAGTATTTAACAAAGGCTTGTGGACTGTCCATCAGGCTCCCTCCAGACCCCTCACCTGCTAATTCCCATCATTGCCCCTTCATTCTCAGTTCACAAGTTCAAGGCAAAGAACTTGCTGTTCCTTGCGATTCCTGAGATGGCCTCCAAATGTTGTAGCCATAAATATATCTCAGACACAAATTAGAAGGCACCGATGGGGCCTGGGGAAGGGCTTTCAGCCATATGGCAGGATGATGAATCACCCTTTGTTAATGAATGTGCAGCTTGGCTCGGCTTCCTGTGAGGTGTACCTGCCCCTTACCTGGAAGCTGGGGAGTCTAGTCTGGCAGAGATGCTAAATGCCAGCTGGAGAGCCCAGGCACTTAGGGGCGGGGTGGATAACAAGCAGGGGGCTCCTTGGCACCGTGGGGAGGTCTACCCTTGAAGCCAGTCTCTCTGCAGCCTGTCAGTGGGACTCTCTCTTGATTGGCAGGTCCCCCTGTGAACGTGAGCTGCAACATCTTCATCAACAGCTTCGGCTCCATTGCTGAGACAACCATGGTGAGTACATTATGGCATCCGCTGTCTCTGCGGTAGGTGTCTCTGTCCTGGGGAGGCTGCTCCTCCACGCTGAGTTTCCCCCAAGAAAGCACAGAATTGGGTGTTTTTGTTGAGTCTCCTGTAGGTTTGAATTGTCGTGTGTTTTTTTTTTTTTCTGTCCAATTCAATGCTTTGGGTTAAGGTTTAACATCTTAAGAGGTCTAAGCGACTAACAAAGTTAGCACAGGACAAACCTTCCTAAATATAAGAGCAAAATCATAGAGTGTAATAGGGGAGAATTATGATTAAAGTCCATCGTATCTGTGAGTAAGACAATGTCACAATGGAGGCTGTGTATAGTGGAGCATGTCTACAGTCCCAGGCTCACGGGGCAAAGGCTGGAGGATCTCTATGAATTTGAGTCTATAGTGTGAGTTCCAGGCTACCCACACCCTGTCTCAAAATAACAGCAACAAAAATTACACAAAGTATTTTTAAAAAATTAAGCAACAAGGGCTGGAGAGATGGCTCAGTGGTTAAGAGCATTGCCTGCTCTTCCAAAGGTCCTGAGTTCAATTCCCGGCAACACACATGGTGGCTCACAACCATCTGTAGTGGGGTCTGGTGCCCTCTTCTGGCCTGTAGACATACACACAGACAGAATATTGTATACATAATAAATAAACAAATATTTTTTAAAAAGTTAAGCAACAAGGCTGAGGAGGTGGATCGGTCAGTGAAGAAGACCAGAGTTTAATCCCCCCAGAATCCACTTTTTAAAAAAGACAGTGTGGCGGCGTGAACTTCTAACCCCAGCACTGGCAAGGGTGAGAGTGGATACAGGAAGGTCCCTGGGACTGACGGCAAACCAGACTAGCCTAGGGGGAGCCCCAGGTTCCTGCGAAAGACTGTCTCAAGAATAAAATGGATGGCATCTAAGGAACAACACCAGGGTTAACTCTGGCCTCCACACACACACACACACACACACACACACACACACACACACAAGAACATGCACACACATACACACAAACACATGTATTCATGCACACATGTACACACATCAAACAACAGGGTAAGTGTCTAGATTAAAAAACATATGCTTGGCTGTGGAAGTGCACACCCATAATGACAGCAGGCAGTGATCCTCAAGGAGCTGAGGCAGGGGGATAATGACTTAAAGGCCAGTCTGGGCTACATAAGAAGACCCAATCTCAAAAATAAATCGGTAAAAGCGAAAACCTGCTGATGACTTTCAAACCTACCCAGAGAATGGAGGAACACGCTGGTTGTAGATGCTGAAAGGGTGCGCTGGGCCAGCTGGATTATTTGTTCTTTTGAATATGCTTCTAAGATTCTATAGTAAAAAGTTTTAAATAAAGCAATTGCTGGGGGAGGGGGGGCACAAGGCAAAGGTTGGTGAATGTTAATAGTGGTCATCTCTGACTCATAGACTTACGGGTAATTTTATTTTATTTATTCCATAAGCACGGCTCCATCTTTCACATCTCTGTGAAAAGTAGATATGACATTAAGAATTCCAAACGGATGAAACAACAGTTTGAAAGTTTCTCTAAATCACTCAGAACAACACATAAACCACTTGTGCTCATAGGGAGGGGGTGATCTACCTTGTAAGAAAAAAAAAGCAGCCTGGAGTCAACTTGTGAGCAGAGTAAGATTCAGCTCCCCCAACATTCAGACCACACTGCTACCTCGTGTCCCCAAAACACTGCCACCTCGTGTCCCCAACACACCGCCACCTCACGTCCCCAACACACCACCATCCACCTCTGCATCTTCTCTGCCAAAGTTTCTTCAATTTTTTTTCTACATAGAACCCCTTTGTGTCCAATAAATTTTTCATGATAAGCATAGAAAATAAACACACAAATTAAATATTTACTATTAATCATGCAGAATCATCTTAAGATAATTATTTAATATGTATGCAATTTTGTCATTTATTAAAGACAAAAAAATATTGCTGGGCAGTGGTGGCGCACACCTTTAATCCCAGCACTCGGGAGGCAGAGGCAGGCGGATCTCTGGGAGTTTGAGACCAACCTGGTCTACAAGAGCTAGTTCCAGGACAGGAACCAAAACCACAGAGAAACCCTGTCTCGAAAAAAAAAAAAAAAAAAAGACCAAAAAAAATGTTTATACTGAAGCAAAAAAATATGTTTAGCTTGCTTTTACATAAGTAAATTAAAATTTTGTGTATGTGCCTATGCCTCTTTATGTGGGTGTGCGTGTGTGTGTGTGTGTGTGTGTGTGTGTGTGTGTGTGTGTAAGATGTAGTGCATGTGAATGTGGGGGGGCGGGCATGGTCATGAGTATGCAACTGCAGAGACCAGAAGAGAACACTGGGTACCTTCTTCTATCTCTCTCAACCCTCTCTGCTCTATTGCCTCTCAAGGGTCACTCACTAAACAGGAAGTCTGCCATTTGGGGTAGAGGCTGGCTGGCCAGAAAACTCCTGGAATCTTCATGTCTTTGCCCCTTCAGTGCTAGGGATGCAAACGCTCATATTCTTGCTTAGCTTTAAAGGAAAAAGAACAGAGTCTTACTGTGTATCTCTAACTGGCCTGGGTGTAGTATGTAGTCAAGGATGGCCTTGAACTCACAGAGATCTGCACACTTTTGTCTCTGCATGCTGGGATTAAAGGTGCACACCACCACACCAGCCCTTCATACTCAGCTTTTTATTTAAATGCTGGGCTTTCGAACTTAGGCCCTCGTGCTTGCACAGGAATCGCTCTTTACCAAGTCTCCAAAATTTAATCCTGACCAGACAGTTGATGCAGTAAGACACAAGACACTGTCAGCATTTTCCAGGGTTGGCCAACACTGTAACTGTTCAGAACAGTTCAGAACTGTTCAGAACTGGCCAAAAGCCTCATATACATCACATCGATGCACGGTACAAAAATAGCAGGTGTGTGTTTAAGACATTTTCAGAAATTGTTGGAAATCCTGCCCTAACCCCAAACCAAAACACATTCAGTTTTTTTTTTTAATGAAACTCAAGTCAGCAGTCTAAGCAGCATTTGCAAACTCAAACCTTCCAACAGAGTGCAACACAAAGACACCGATTGGAAATACGCGTGCCCAAAAATAAGAGCAGGAAAGACTGTCTTCGTTTCCTACGATCACACCAGGACTGCCTGTTGCAGCGGTCGGATTAATAATCACCAAAGATAATAGATATTTGAACAAGTTTAATAACAAAACCAGACTCACGAAACCAAGGTTCCAGCGGAGTAGCCGGCGGAGACAGGAGAGGAAGGGAAGGGGCTCGCAGCCTCTGCCCGCCCAATATATCAGTAAACATACGCCCGAGGGCAGCCCGCCCCCAAGGGGAGGGCTTATCCCTACAGCCTGTAGGAGCAGAAAACTTCCTATGTGGGGCTAAAGATACAACTTAATTGGCACAGGGCCTACCTAGCATGTAGAATGCCCTAGATTCACTCCCCTAGTACCACATACACTGGGTGTGCTAGCCCATGTCTCTAATCCCAGAACCCAGAAGATGGAGGCAGGAGGATCGGAAGTTCAAGGTCATCCTTGGCTCCAAAGAAAGTTCAAAGCCAGCCAAGCACCCCAGGGAGGCCCTCATTTGGAGTCTCAGGTCTATACTCTGGTACAGTTCCCAGTCACACGTTTTGCTGCTCCAGTCTGTCTGTTTGTCCCTCCCAGGACTGTACTAGAAGTACATGGCTGGTTGAATTTTTGTCTTGTTTCCCGAAGTGCCCAGCCTCAGCAGCCAGCCCAGCAGTGCAGCTGCAGAAACTCGATCATTCTGTTAAATAAAGAAGTCAGAGCAGATGCCCGGCTCCCCGAGCCCAGCTGCTGCTTGGTCCTCAACATTTACAAACACTGGGCCTGCTCCTCCAAACAGGTCCTTGACTTGCAAACTCGCTGAACTCTTTCTTCATGGGGCAAAGGGACCAAAATCTGTCCTTTGGCAAAGAAACTTGTCTTGACAGGGTCAAGGTGTGTTGTGCATTCAAAAGACGGCTGAGCTGGGTAGAATCTGGCTCAGTCAGTAAAAGTGTTTGCCACACAAACATGAGGATCTGAGCTCAGTCCCCCAAAGCCCAAGTAAAACGCTGGGCATATTAGCATCCACATCTCAGTGCAGAGGAGGTGGGGACAAGCAGGTCCCTGGAGCTCACTGGCAGACAGAGGAGCTTACTCAGTGAGCCCTGGTAGCGGGATACAGGGGGGAAGGGGGGAGCTGTAGATTGCAAATGAGGAACAATACCTGAGGTTAACCTACAACCTCTACATATGCAGATTAGTTGGTTGATTAATTAAACAAATCAGGGGCTGGACCACCTGCTTATGGAAATGAGCAAGCTCTGTAGGAAAGAATCCCATCACATTCACACACAAATAAACATCTAGAAAGAAAGAAAGAAATACAAAAAGTAGGAACCCGACCATACACACCAAGCTCAGGGTCTTCCAACCACAAAGGTTCATTTCTTTCTCATCCAGAGGCTGCTGGGAAGCAGAGGGCTCTCCAGGGCTCCAGTCCTCAGGTACCAGTTCAGCACTCTGTTTCCATATCAACACCTGTAGCCAGGGAGATGGGATGCGTTGCAAGGCTGAGCATGGTTGTATTCCTCAGCAAAACATCACCAAGTAGGCTGCCCAAACACTGGCAATTGACTTTGTCTCAATTCTGGAGACTAGAGTCCAAGGTCAAGGTGCTACCAGGGTTGGTTACCAGAGAGACAGGCGTCCTGGATTGTGGACAGAGCTCTCTTCTACGGCATCCTCTCAGGCCTTCTTCCCTTTGCAGAGGGAGGAGGGGAGGGAGGGAATAAAAGGGAGGGCCCAGTGTCTCTCCTTCTCTTTTAGAAGACTTCATTACATTATTTATTTAGTGAATGTATGAGTGAGTGTGTGTGTGTGTGTGTGTGTGAGAGAGAGAGAGAGAGAGAGACAGAGAGAGACAGAGAGAGACAGAGACAGAGGCAGACAGACAGAACATCCACACCACATTGTGCACGTAACAATCAAAGGACATTTTTCAAGATTGGATTCTCCCCTTCCACCTCTTTATGGGTTCCAGGAATTGAACCAGGTCATCAGGCTTATGCAGACTTGATGAGCTGTCTTTCCAGCCCCTGCCTTGTTCTTCTAGGACAGTCTCTCACTGGCCCTGGAGTTCACCAATTCTGCTAGACTGGCAAGCCAGCAAACCCCAGGAATCCTCCTGTCTCCACCCCCCAGCACTGAGGTTGCAGATGCCTGTTGCCCCACCTGGCTTTTTTTGTGGATGCTTAAGACCCTGTCCTTAGGCAGCAAGCACCTTCTCCACTGGGCCATTTCTCCAGCCCTGGGGTGCACTTTTTGAAAGTATTTTTGAGAAATATGATTGTCCATCCCTCTTCTAGAGAAGCCTCCATCACCAATCTCACCCACGGTGGTGATCATTTCTCTTCATCCTTCAACCAGGATATTATCAAGCTTTTTATCATCACCAAATATGATTTTCAAAATGCCACTTCATTGTCACTTTTAATTTGCACTCTCAATTCTTCGCAAATGTGAGCTGCATTGTGTATATTGATTGGGCATTTTGAATAATATACAGAGGTGAGTGTGTGTGTGTGTGTGTGCGTGTGTGTGCGTGTGTGTGTGTGTGCTCACGCATACATACCCAGCGATCAGAGGAAGACATTGGACATCCTCCTTTAATACTCTCTGCCTTATTCTTTTGAGACAAGGTCTCTCACTGAACCTGGAGCTCACCGTTTTTACCAGGCTGACTGGTAAACTCCGGGGATGCTCCTGTTCCACCTGCAGCGGCACTGGGGTTACAGGAATGTGTGGCCACGTGTGGCTTCTTATGGGAGTGCTGAGGGCTCAAAATTGGGTCCTCACACTGGTGCAGCATCAAGTGACTTTGATTTCTTTTTCTTTTTCATCTGTAACTCTGTAATCAATTTTATTTTCCTGTGAAGTATTTATTTCTTGATTGCTTAACTCTTTCTCTGGTGAGCAGCAAGTACTTCAACACATTTGGTGCTTGTTTTGTGGATTTTGTTTTGTTTTGTAGGGTTTTTGTTTTGTTTTGTTTTGTTTTTGAGATGGATCCCATGTGTTCTAGGCTGCCCTCTAATTCTTTTTTATAGCTTGGATGACCTTTTATGCTCCTGATCCCCCTGACTCCATCTCAAAAGTGCTAGGATTACAGGCATAGGCCACCATAACTTGTTCCAACACCATTTTTTTCCTAACACAATTTTTTTAAATATTTATTTATTCATTATGTATACAATGTTCTGCATGTGTGTATGTCTGCAGGCCAGAAGCACCAGACCTCATTACAGATGGTTGTGAACCACCATGTGGTTGCCAGGAATTGAACTCAGGACCTTTGGAAGAGCAGGCAACGCTCTTAAACCACTGAGCCATCTCTCCAGCCCTTCCTAACACAATTTTTAAAGTAGTCACTGTTTTGTTTGATTTGGGTTTAGGTTTGGACATAGGGTCTCACTATGCAGCCATGACTGGCCTGGAACTCGCTATGTAGACCAGTCTGTCTTTGAACTCACAGAGATCCCCCTGCCTCTGATTTCCCCAGTGCTGGGATTAAAGGTGTGCACCACCACATCCAGCAAAGTCTCTTTCCACTAGTTTGAAATACTGTCTTTCTCAGAAATTGAATTCTATCTATACAATTCCTAGCCACAAATCTTCATCCATTTCCTTCTCCTGAACCTACCAATAACACATCTGAGATCACTGTAAAACCCTGCACTTGTGTCTGGCAGAGTTCTCTTACAAGGTCTTCTTGACCCAACTAGCCATTTTTACTTCAATATACACTGTATTTTTTTTATCAGTTCATTCTTTACAATAGTGCAAAGGATACAGATACAAATATCTAGGAAAAGGATTTAAAGTGTGAGGAGGGGGGGTCAGGGTTCACAAGGTGACAAAAGAGGGCAAAGTATAAAGTCAGGTGGGAAATACAGGTTGGAGGCAAGACCTCTAGAGTGTCTGAGAGGTTCTGTAGAGTGGATGGGTCCTCCAGTGCCTTTGGTCTCTAGGGCACTTTGTCAATCAGGGAGCGTTAGAGGAAGAAGAAGGGCTATGTGATTCCAGGGCGTTCCGGCTTTTCCATATTGGAGGATGGGGAGAAACAGTCTGTGGGGAGATAGCCCTGGGAAATTCTGCAGGCCTCGTAGCTCTCTAAGTCCCTCCAGCATCGTGTGGATACGGGCCTTGATATTCATGGAGCCCTTGGTGGGGCTGTCGCTGAGTTCTGTGAGAAGAGAACTCTTTCAGTCAATGAACCTGAGAGCTTCAGTCAGTGTCGACGCCAGGAAAAAAAATATATCCCCAGGCCACATAGAAGTGTGAAGTATCTGAGACCACTGTGTCAACACAGAAATTACAGTCCAAATTCATCTGCATCTATAATTCTGAGTGCTCAGTTTCCTGGAGTTGCTCGCTGACATTTCTCAGTTGAAGGTATAAAAACACCTGCTCATATACCTGTCTCCATGTTCCAGCACCTTCTGCAAGACTCACTACAGTGCATCACTGATAAAGGCCTCATACTCCAGCACTTTCTCCCTCACAGTACCTAAGGCCCCCTTTGAGGGTGTCACCATGATGGGTTCCAAGACCCAAATGCGGTGCTTCGCTCTGTATTATTCTGGGGTGTGTGTGTGTGTGTGTGTGTGTGTGTGTGTGTGTGTGAAGGTTATTGCTGCCCATTGATTGTATAAATTATTGGGTTTCACTGTGATATCGTTCAACACTCACACAGCGTGCTTTCGTGGAGTCCACACTTCATCCCAGGGGACTCCAATCAACATTTTGAAGCCTATAAAAATCTCTTCCAGCTCTAACTAGGATGACATCGAGTTCATGGGAATTCACATGGAAACAATTGACGTCTTTCCAATATTTTCGAAACATGGTGCATCCTTTGTATTTATAGAGGTGCTCAATACTCCACTGATAACAAAGAGATAGCAGAGGCCATTTGATTCGGCAACAGGCAGAAAATGAGGCTTTGGGCAATCTTGGAAGCATTTTCTCATAACTGCCCTCAGTCTACCATGAAAGAGGATACCGTAGCCAGGAGTTTGGGACAGCCCAGAGTATAGCTCTCCATCAGAGAAAGAGAGTTGACACAGCCATATAATCCTAAAGAAACTGGAGTGGAGAAACCAGACTGCCAGCTATTCCCATTTACAATGTAGCTTGCTTGTGTGCTCACAAAGGCAGCGGGCCTTGTTTACATGCTCACAAAGGGACTCCCTTGTCACCACTGCCCACACGGTAGGACGCCAAAAAAAAAAACGGTTCTAAAATGCATCTTGCCTGACCACCCAGTATCCCTTTTCCAGTGACAAAAAGGAGGGATTGCTCAGTGGTTAAAAGCACTGGCTGCTCTTCCAGAGGACGCAGGTACAATTCTGAATATCCACATGACAGCTCACAACTGCCTGCAACTCCACTTCTAGGGAATCGTATACCTTTTTCTGGCCTCTGTGGACACCAGGCTCACACGTGATGCACATGAACTCATGCAAGCACATGCGTATACACCGAAATATAAATAAATAAAATTTTAAAATAAAGTAGATAAGATGCTGACTGTGCAAGCGTGCTGACTTGAGTTCCAATCCCCAGCATCCACATAAAAAGATGGGCACCACTCACTTATAATCCCAATGCTGTGTAGGTGGGCACAGGAGGATCCCTGGGAGTTGTTGACCAGATAGTTGGGAAGCTCTGGATCCCAGTGGAGACACTGTCTCAAAAAATAAGGTAGAGAGCAACCAAGAAAGAAACTAGATGCCACCCTCATGCCTCCTCATGTGCGGGTTCGCAGGTATACATGTACAAGCAAGCACACGTATGGACATATACACACATATATTCATTGCAAACATATGTAAGTCAGTTTCCACTGGGACACGAAGACCCTGACCCTCAGATGATGCAGCATCGTTAACTGCTAAATCCCTGCTCCACAACCTTCCTTTTCTTCTACTACAGAATTATCCCAACCTGTCTACAAAATCATCCTGTAAAGGAGATGCATCTGGGTTCTACTTATGAAATTAAAACACGTTCCTAAGGGGTTGGGAGTGTAGCTCGGTTTGTAGAGGGTTTGCTGGCCTGCGTGAAACCTTGAATTCAATCCCCTGCACCACAGAAACTCAGACGCATTGTGTGCTCAGTCAGCACTCTGGAGGTGGAGGCAGGAGGATCAATAATTCAAGGTCATCCTCAGCTACATAGTGAGTTTGAGGCCAGCCTGGACTACAGGAGACCCTGTCTCAAGAAAACAAATTCCTGTTTACAAACATTGAGAGTACCCACAGGTGGCTATGGCTGAGGCCAGGCCTCACCGATCTGTTCATATACATCTCAATTATTAGCCTGACTCTCCGAGAGTGGCCTTCTCTTCTACTCTGAACATACCATCAGAATCTATGCTTAGTCTAATGGGGATTTCCTTCTATGGTACTTGATGCTTCTTTTCTACTGTTTTATCTGACTTTTGTGAGACAGTGCCCTACCAGGTCGGCAATAGAGTTGTAAGATATGTATGCAGACCAGGTTGGTCTTACACTCACAGATATCCACCTACCTCTGCCTCCCGAGTGCTGGGATTAAAGGCGTGAGCCACCACATCCAGCTTTGTCTGGCATGTTGACAGTCTTTGCTATCATATCCCAAAAGGGATTTTGGAAGTTGCATCTATTTGGAGACTTTTATTTTGTTTGTTTGTTTGTTTGTTTGTTTGTTTGTTTGTTTGTGAGAGGCAGAGCACCACGGCTTTCCTGTGGTGGTCAGAGGACAATTTGCAAAGAAGTCAATCTTTTCCTTCCACTGTGTGGGTCCTGGAATCAAATTCAAATTGTCAGGCTTGGCGCAAGTATCCTTATTCACGGGACCATCTCATATTTGGAGAGTTTGAAAGCTTTTTTTTTTTCATTTTATCATCTCTGCATTGGTGTTTTGCTTGCATGCACACCACGTGAATGCCTGATTCTCTTAAAAGTGAGAAGATGTCAAATCCCGGTGACTGGAGTACTATAGGTTGGGAGCTGCCATGGTGATGCTGGGAATCAAGCCCTGGTCCTCCAGAAGAGTAGTCAGTGCTCTCACCTCCATGGCATCTCTCCACCCCCAAAAACTATGTGCATTTTATTACTTTACATGCTTGCATGCCTGTCTTTGTGTGGGTCTGTGCACATGCCTGCAAGTACAGTACCTGAAGAGGGCGCTGGGCACCAAACTCCAGTCCTCTGGGAGGGCAATGTGCACTCTTAACTTCAGAGCCATGTCCCCAGCCTGCTATTTAGAGACTTCTGAACTTCGTGGATCTGGAAGTCCTCATCTCTCTCAAGATCTGGTGAGCTTCAGCTGGTGTTCTCCTAGACAGCCTTCCTGTGCCTCTCCTCCTCCCAGAATTCCCACAATGCGGATTCTGTTCACTAACTCTGTCCCGTGAGTCCTGTCATTCCTCTTTTTATCTTTTCTTAGTTCTGGCACATTGGGTCTGCTGCTGATTCAGTCACATCTTCGTCTCAATGATGGAATCTTTCAAAGCAAAGGTTGCGTCAAGTTCTTTCTTCATGACCGTTTTTTCTCTGCAGATTTCTCGTACCATCTCCCAGATACAAAGTTGTTTTTCCAAGTTGGTCACATTACCTATTTTTGTTCTTTCTCACACCACCACATTTCCTTGAGGTCATTATTTTGCATCCCTTTTTTGGGCATTTCATTGATTTCCTTTTATTTTGTGGTAGTAACCAGAGCTTCATTGTGTTTGGTGGCATTCGTCAAGAACTGTCCTGATTCCTTGCTTAGGCTGTTTTTTCAGTCTCTGCATCAATATTGGAGCATCTTGTGGGACAGCTGTATCTTCCAGCTCCGTGGAAAAGCTTCTGCAGAGACTTTGTCCCACAGAAGGTACTGGGCTTCGGTTGTCTAGGCTTTGGTTCTGGATCACCTCACTAATATGATTCCTTCAAGAGTAACTCAACTGAGGCTCAATTGATGAAGTGTCTCAAGCTCTGGCTTCCAGCTCCAGCACCCCATAAACCAGATATGGTGGTACCCCAGCGCTCAGGTGGGGGCAGAAGACCAGAAGTCCATGGTTATTCTCAGCTACACAACCAGTTGAAGTCAAGCCTGAGCTACATTATTTTGTCCCAAAACAACACAAACAGCTGAGATTAGTGAGTTCTTCAGGGGCCTGGGTTCCTCATGATTGGGGCATTGCTGTGGAGCTCTGTTACGGGTGGGAAGAGCTAGCTGAGTCAGACCTCAGAGCTTGGATACACAGGTTTTACAGTCTTGGGCTGGTGTTAGTGCTGGACTGGACCACCTGTTCATTGGAAAGCACAGCACCATATAGGCTTGGATTCCAGGGTCACAGTTATCCTCTTGGGCCTGGCGGGCATCATCTGTGTGAGCATGGCAGGATGCTGGTGGAGCCCTGGGAGTGGAGAGATGCTGCTGAGGTGGAGGGCACACCGAAGTAGTGACCCCAGTTTCCAGATGACATTGAAGCATAACAGCTCAAGCCTAAGGGAGTATAGCAGACGCTATACTCCATGGGACTCCAGTAGTTCCCTAAACCAGCCTCAAAGCTGAGGACTGTGGGACTTCCCTGTGGCTAGGAGCTGCTTCTAGGGATCTGCTAACCATTGCCTGACACCCTGGCTTCCTCCTGGCTCCAAGCTAATCCTGGCTGGGAAGCCAAGGTCACAGACCAGGGCATTGTTGCCTCTCTAGACTGTCATCCTGAGTTTCCTTAGCTCTCAAGACTCTGATCTCTCACCCTGCTTAATTCCAGGGTTCCTCCTTACAAAAACAAATGTGTCTTGGTCCTTCTTCATGGAAGAGAATAATTCTGGGTACTTCTATTCTGCCTTTGGGGAATGGGCAGTGGCACCCACACGGGTGTTCACTGATATGAGTGCCTGTGAAGTCCAGAGGTCAACACAGGTGACCAGGAACCATCCTCTACTGCGCTCCACTACTTTTCTTCCTTCCTTCCTTCCTTCCTTCCTTCCTTCCTTCCTTCCTCCCTCTCTCTCTCTCTCTCTCTCTCTCTCTCTCTCTCTCTCTCTCTCTCTCTCTTTTGAGACAGGATCTCTCACTGACCCTATAACTTACCCTTAGAATTAGCCTCGCTGGTCAGCGAGTCCCCAGAATCTTTCTGTCTCTACCCCACCAGTCTTAAGGCTGTAGATATATACCGCAGTGTCTGGCTTTTACATAGATGCTGGGGATCCAAATTCAAGTACCCTACCTACTGAGCAATCTTTGTGACTTTCTTTCCAAGAGTATCAGTGGCCCATCTCATCATCATGGGCTGTCTTTCAAGGTTAACAACACTTCAACAGCCAGTATGAATCCCATATCATCAGCCCATATTGTCAATCTCCCAAGCCAGAGTCCTCCTGACATTGACTATGTGCATGGTGACCCAGAATATGGCACAGCTCAGTGGGGTCCTGATAGACCCTGCCTACTCTACTCCCTCCTCCATGTCTGACAGAGAATTTTTTTTGAATTAACATCCACTTCATATTGAGTAACATTTTAAAATATTGAACAGAATATTTAATATTTAAATAGCAAATATTTAATTTTAAAACATTTTAAATGCTTTTAATATATTAATCAATATTGAAAATAGATTTAAGATAAAGTAGATGGAACTTTTTGGTTTGAAAAAATGTTTTGGAGCCAGCCAGTGGTGGTGCATGGCTTTAATTCCAGCACTTGGGAGGCAAAGACAAGTGGATCTCTGTAAGTGGGAGACCAGCCTGGTCTACAGGGTAAGTTTTAGGAATAGCCAGGGCTACAAAGAGAAACCTTGTCTCAAAAAAAAGTCATTAAAAAATATTTTTGAGACAAAAGTCTTACCATGTAACCCAAATGCTGAGTTTAAAAGTGTGTGCCACCATGTCTGACAGTTTTACTTTTATGAAAAAGAAATCAAAGTACATTATACCTTTATCAAAATAGTGTGGAACCGAAAGCCAGAGTCTTGGGCACCATACATACAGCCTAGTGCTTAGCCTGACCTCAGGATGGTGAGATGGCTCAAGGTACCTACAGACAAGCCTGAAGCCTGAGGTCATCCTCCTGAACTCAGGTAGAGTGGTAAAAAGAGAGAACCAACTCCCAAGTTGTTCTCTGGCATCCACATGTGTGCTATGCCCCACATATGCTCACACACATGTACATACACACACACACACACAAATAAGTATTTTTTTTTAAAAAAAAAATAGGTAAGGGCTTGACCTCTGCTCTAATCTGGTGGATCTGATTCCTCCCTGTGCCTGGATGATAAAAAGTTTAGATACACAATTCATCTAAAGTTCTAACAAATATTCAACATCTAATCAAAGGAGATGCTGTCAGTATTTATATACAATTTTTGAAGTCATACTGGGATTTCTTAATGCCATAAAGACATGCAAGGATCCTTAGTTCCTTATCCAAACCTCCCTTTTGGCTCTTGACAGCAAAGATAACTCTGAGTGTGTGGCATCCACCTGGGAAGGCGCCCAGCAGTGTGGTGTCCCAGAGGAGACTGAGGTCCAACAGGGCATCTGGAGAGGGGACAGCACAAGACACAACAGTGAGATGTGCCTCTAACACTCTTGAATGGAAACGAGCAAGAAGGCTGGGGGACACCAGGAAAAGATGGGGCACCCACCAGCCCTGGACTTGGGAAAGGCACACAGTGGGCCAGGTTCTTCAGCCAGATCAGAAAGTGAGCTCTGAGAGAACCGGTTCGGGAAGTTTCCTGACCTTTGCCTTCTGTGTCTCTTTCCTGCCATACCAGATGGCCCTGAGGGTTCGTGAACTCAGAGAGAACCTGGTTAAAGGCTTGGATGGCACTAGTTTCCTGGGTTCAGATCCCAGCTTTGTCCTGATTGGAACCAAGTGAGACAACTTCCAAAGCCACACAACACAAAGAAGGAAAAGAAGTGAGGTGTAAGTCACATGACCATGTGACCTGGTAACTTTCTCACTGCTATGATACAACACTCGACAGAAGCAACTCAAGGGACAAAGGGGCCATTCTGGCTCACACGTCAAGTCTGCTACAGTGGGGAAACCAAGGCAGGAAGAGCTTGAAGCACCTAGACACAATACAGCCACAGTCAAGAAGCAGAAAGGCGCTGCAGAGATGGCTCTGTGGTTAAGAGAACTGACTGGGCCCGCAGAGGACCCAGGCTGTTCTCAGCACCCACATGGCAGTTCACGACCACCTGTAACTCCAGTTCCAGGGGATCTGGTGCCCTCTCCTGGACTCCATGGACACTATACACATGGTGCATATATAGATACATGGGCCCATACACATACACATAAAAATTAAATCATTTTAGGCAGAAGAAGAAGCCAATGGCAGTGCCCTATTCCTTTTCTCCACTTATACAGTCCAGGATGCTCTCTCCAGAGAATGGTGCCACTCACGGTGGGCAGGCTTCCCCAACCCGAATAACACAATCAAGATGATACCCCACAAGCATGTCCAGAGGCCCCTCTCTCACATGAGTCTAGATTCTGTCCACATAACAATTAACACTAACCATCATATCATGTAAGCCTTGCCTTAGTCATGGAATTGCTTGGCATCCTGGGAAATCTGCTAGCTTTCCTGGACCGTGTCTATGTGTAATATGTAGTTGAGACTCAAGTCTCCACAGCTCTTTCTAGCAGTAACACATGTGTAAATGATAGCAATATTTTTTTTCTTTTCCTTTTCTTTCTTTTTTCTTTTTTTCTTTTTCTTTTTGTTTTTTTTTTTTGTTTGTTTGTTTTTGTTGTTGTTGTTTTGTTGTTTTTCAAGAGAGGGTTTCTCTGTGTAGCTCTGGAGCCTGTCTTGGCATTCGCTCTGTAGACCAGGCTGACCTCAAACTCACAGAGATCCAACTGCTTCTGCCTCCCGAGTGCTGGGATTCAACGCATGCGCCACCAGTGCCCAGCTAGTGGCTATGAGTTTTAAAGATCTCCAGGCACTTGAGAGGTTGCTCAGTGGGTAACAGCGCTTGCTTCCCAGACCACGGCTGTCTCTTCATTCTATTGGCGGTTCTCTTTGTGGTGCAGAAGCCCTTTCCGTTTAACAGTTTGTTGGTTCCTGCTTTTGCTTCCTGAGCTTTTGGAGTTGTCCAAGAAACCACAGCCCATGCCACCATCTCAACAGAGCTCCCCAAGGCTTTTCTCGAGTACTTTCAAAGTTTCAGGGTCTACATTAAGGCCTCTAATCTATTTTGAGCTAATTTGCTTGAGCAGGGTGGGAGATAGACAATGAACTTTCAGTCTTCTACATCTGGATGCCCTGCTTTTCCCAGCACTGTTTGTCGATGAAGCTGTCTTTTCTCTGGTGTCTGTTTTTGGCACCTCCGAAGGCAGTTGGCTGAAGATGCTGAGCTTATTTCGGGCACTGTGTTCTACCTCACCGATCTAAGCATCTGTTCCTGTGCCAGTATAGCACCATTTTTAACTATTGCTCAGCAGGGTGTCCTGAAACCAGGTACCATGACTCTCCAGCTTTATCCTTTCCACTCGAGATTGTTTGGGCCTTTGTGCTTCCGTAGAAATCTTAGGATTTTTTTTTTAGTTCTGTGAAGCATGTCTCTGTTGTTCAAGTGAAGGCTACATTGGCTCTGTGAATGTTTTGTGTGGTAGGATTCTTTCGACAAAAGGTCCTTTTGATCTGTGAACATGGGCGGCCCTTTCACCTTTCAGTAACCTCCAACCGGTTAGTTTGTTTTGTTTTGTTTTGAGTTGTGTAATTTCCACTGGAGAGTTCTTTCACATCCTTAGTTAGGTTCATTCCTGGAACTGCAGTGGGGGCAGGTGTTATATTTGAGACAGAGTGTAACCCAGACTGTCTTCAAACTCTCTATATAGTAAAAGATGGCCTTGAAATTCTTTGGATTTTTAATGAATTTATTGTATGTGTGTTTGCCTGAGATATGTCAAGGAATCACATGCATGCAGGGCCCTAGGAGGTCCAAAGAGGGCATCAGATCCCCTGTAACTGGAGTTACAGCTGGTTACTACCCACCATGCCGGTTCCAGGAATCTCGAACAGCCAGTGTTCTGAAATGCTGAGCCTTCTCTCCAACCCCAACCCTGAACGCCCACCTAATCCTCCTGCCTCCATCTCCATGGTGCTGAAGTTGCAGGTGTGCCCCACCACACCTGTTTATAAGGTACTGAAAATGGAACCCAGAGCTTCATGCACACTAGGCAAACAGTCTGCTGAGCTACTGCCCCAACTCCCGGCTTTTGTTTCATGGCTACTGTGAATAGGATGCTGTCTTTTTTTTTTTTTCTCAGCAAATTTATTACTAGTACATAGAGAAGCTACTGATTATATGTTGGATTTGTACCCTGGTACTTTGTATTCTGGTACTAAATTCATTTATCACTTTCAATAACCTTTGTTGGAGTCTTTGGGTTTTTCGTGTGTAGAATCGTATCATCTGCAAACAGGGACAATTGGACATCCTACTTCATATTCCTTGTGCTTCTTTCTCTTGTTTAATACGAGTGTGACTTGTATATCATCAGACTCCAGCCACTTCCACCCCAACTCTTTTTTTATCAACCATGTGATTTGAGCATACTTACCTTCTTGAGTCTTCTTTGTCTTTGAAATCAGATTGAGGGCCGAGAAGATGGCTCAGTTGGTAGAGCATTTGCATTACAAGCATGGACCTGAGTAGAGTCCCCAGAACACAGTTCAGAAGCCAGAGACCAAGACAGGAGAATTCCTAGGACTCACTGGTCAGCCAAACCAGGGAGAGATCCTGGCTCAAAGAATAGAAGAGAGACAGAGGGACAGAGGAGAGAAGAGAGGGAGAGACAAACAGAGAGAGAGAGAGAGAGAGAGAGAGAGAGAGAGAGAGAGAGAGAGAGAGAACAAAAAGTGGATAACACATGAGGACCAACATGGTTGTTGTTGAGGATTTTTTAATATTTTTATCTTTTGTTTTTTAACTCTTTGGGGGTCCACCACCCAGCTACCAAATAAATACACAGAGACGTATTCTTACTTACGAATGCCTGGCCTTAACTTGGTTGTTTCTAGCCAGCTTTTCTAACTTAAATTATCCCATTTCTCTTCACAGATTGCCTCTGGGCTTTTTGCCTTTCTTTATTCTATAGATCTATCTTTCCTTCTTACTCCATGACTGGCTGTGGGGCTTGGTAGCTGGCCCCTGGCATCCTCTTCTCCTTCTTCTTTTCTTGTTCCTCTCTCTCTTCCCTAGATTTCTCCTCCTATTTATTCTCTCTGCCTGCCAGCCCCACCTATTTCTCTCTCATGCCTCGCTATTGGCTGTTCAGCCTTTTATTAGACCAATCATGTGTTTTAGACAAATAAAGTAACACAGCTTCACAGAGTTAAACAAATGCAACGTAAAAGAATACAACACATCTTTGCATCAATAAACAAATGTCCCACAGCATACACAAAGGTAGCACACCTTGAACTAATATTCCACAACCCATGGCTTGTCCCCTGGCTTGCACACACAGTTGCAACACACAGAAACTGTGTTAGTTTCTTTTCCGTGATAAAATAACCTGACAAGAGCAACAGAAGGGAGGAAATGTTATCTTGGCTCACAATTCCTGAGGTGTGGAGTCCATCACAGCAGAGAAGGCATGGTGGCAAGGTCAGGAAGCTGGCTGGTAATATTAGATCCACACACATCATAGGAAACAGGGAGTAAAGTCAGGCTATAAACCCTCAAAGCCCAGTGACATACTTCCTCCAGTAAGGCCCCACCTCCTAATGGCTCCATAACCTTCCCAAGTGGCACCCCTAGCTGGGGGTCGGGTGTTCAAACACATGAGCCTGTGGGGGATGTTTGTTATCCAAATGACCACACATATGCATCCATAAAGACATACAGCAATACACACACACTTTTAAAAATCGGATTGAAAAATACTTATGTCACAGAATTATTCTCAAGATTAAAAAGGAAGAAAAGAAAAAGCCGAGTTGTGTGTGATGTGATTAGATGCAACACCTGGCTCACAGTAGGTGTTCAGAAGGGGAAGCCTTTGTTATGCTAGGTTGAGTAAGCAGCGATGCTCCTGCCTACACAGCTCTCTGTGCTGGTTTTTTCCCACATGAGAGTCCTTTTGCTCCTGCCCCTGACTCTCCTCATTCTAATCTTAAACACCCTGAAGCTGTGGCCCCATTCCTCATGGCTGCTCTAAGCGTTCACACATCACCTCTGTCCTCACGCGCTGTTGGCTCCTTTCCCGGCTAAGCAGACACCGTAAGCAGCTGCTGTCCTTATCTGGGTGCAGAGCTGCTTTGGGAGGAAAGACAAACTGAAACAGACATCTCAGGTGCCACCTTCTCGTCTAACCATGCTGGGAACAAGCCCCTATGGTTTCCGGGCTGCATGTGATAACAGTTTGTTAGCATATCCTAAGACCACTGACACTCCAAGCTTCCTGTAGTGGATATTTGTGACCCCTGCTTGCCTTGTGTGCTGGATAATCTGAGTTCACCAAAGGCAGAAACCAAAACCTTCTGCCTCTGCTTCTGCTTCTGCTTGTCTGTATCCAACGCAGCCCAATCCACGGTAAGAGTTCATTTGAGTTTAGCAAAGGAAATCTCCGCTCTCTCCTTGAGAGCTGAAAACTAAGACTTCAAAAGGGGCACAGGGGCCTGCAGATGGATGGCTCCGCTGGCAAAGGCAAATGACACGAGACTCACAAACTGAGTTGGAGCTCCAGAACCTACATAACAGGAGAGAACCAACTCCAGTAAACTGTTTCTGACCTCAACACCCATGCCAGAGCATGTGCACACACATACCAACACATGCACACACACACCCAAAAAAGTAATGAAGCATTTTTAAAGGTGCATGGGTCGAGTATAGTGGCATAATATATATGATAAATATTATATATCATACATATTGTATATAAAATATATCATATATTATTATAATAACCTATAATCCAGCACTCAGGAGGCTAGAGCAGGAGGATGGAGAGTTTGAGGACAGCCTGGACTACACATAAAAAGAAAAATAGGAGCATGAGTTTGCTTCCTCCATCTACCCCTTACGGCCATGTCTCTTACTTCTGACAATAGCGAGTGGACCTCTGGTCTTCCATATCTCCTTTTCAATAACACACCCTCGCAAACTCTGAGATCTTTCCTGATTAAACATTGTGAGCTTCCTAGTTCTCTCCAATTCTGAATTTAAAGGAGCTCATTAGATATTAAAAATGTTAAATTAGACACCATAAGGAAGGAAAGAGGGAGAGATCCAACTATAAGTGACAAATAGGAAGCCCTCACATGTTTGAAGTATGGATGGAATGGATGGGTGGATAGATGATGGATGGATGGATGGATGGATGGATGGGCAGATGGATAATGGATGGATGGGTGAGTTAATGTCTTTCGCTGGTCTTATAAGCAAAGCAAATAATTGTTCAGTTACCAGAGATCAGAGTGTCAAGGAATCTTAAGTCTTGAAAGTGGGGTGAGTTGATGCTGAAGATAGTTGGACTGACTATACCTCTGAGTGCCCCCAACTTTGGGGATTTGTACTGCCTTTGAGAGAGTGGTACCTTAAGTCCTTGATTGAAGAATTCCATTGTTGCCTCTCTGGTTCTGAACTTGCACATGGGTTCCACATATGTCAAACACCAAGCCAGCAAAGTGTAAGGCTAAGAAGCCAAAGCAGCCCTTGACTTTCAGCCCACTGAACCACTCATTTTGATCTCTTCTGAGCTTCCTTCCCAACCATTTACCTACCCTAAAAGGAAAACTCCATGGTGGGAGCCTGTCTAAGAAATAGATTCCAGGAGGAGCCAATGGTCATGGGGAGAACTCAGGAGCCATGGAAACCGTCAGGAACTGGAGGCCATGGGCCAGAGAAGTCAGGCATTGGGGACCCTACCATAGACTGTTCCAGTCTCTGGCCCTGACTCTCATTTGTCATTTCATAATAAGAGCCTATCATTCTTTCCAATGATACATGATTCTCTTTGTTTGCATACATTACTTCTGCTAAAAAGAAAAAAAGTAAGACCTGAATATAGGAGGGGATTATTAGGGGTAGCAGAGCTGCTGCAGGGAAAACACGAGCTCAGCATCATCCTTTCCAATTGCTGCCAACCACACTTGGGAGGAACCGCTCTCAGGGAGGAGGCACTCAGATGGATGTTTCTGAGGATTCCATTCTCCTGGGTGCTCACCAAGAAAGCCAGGGGGTACCTAGAGCATCCAGCTCCTAAAGGAGGTGGGGCTTAAGTTGAGTTCACAGAATTTGCCAGGCAACAAGGGCCAGAGCATCCTGAGCAAGAACCAACTTCCTCCATCCAAGTCATGTTTTCACTAGTGGGTTGGGTCAAGAGGATCCCAGCCCTAGATCCCCCAATCCATAAACCCTGTTCTTGGACACATCCCTCAGCCTCTCCAAGCCCATTTCTCCCCCCTTGTCATATGAATCTGGGTGTTTGTTTGCAGAGCTTTTGTGAGAATTAAACGTGTGTGGCAGTATGGAAAACATTTTAAGAAATGTCACTTCCTTTTCTTCCTCGAAGCTACACGCCCAGCCTTGACATGTCACTAGCAGGAACATCAAAAGCATGACTGGGATTTGAGGACTGGAGGCTTTTTCTACCCAGCCATTCATAGTCTGTTTACTCCCAGGTGGCTTTCCCAAAACCCATCCTAACACACTCTCTGTGTAAGCTCCAGAGGAGAAGGAGAGGAGGGGCTAGCTTCAGAGATGTCACCAACAATGCAAGAAAAACAAAAGCCAACATCCAGGGTTGGTGAGATTGCTCAGTGGGTAGAGGTACTTGCTACTAAGCCTGACTACCCGAGTTTGAGCCCAGAATCCCACATGGTGGAAGGGAAGAATGTGCCTCTGGAAGTTGTCCTCTGACCTCCACATCTTCACTCATACGCTTGTGCGTGCACACACACATACACAGAGAGACACAGACATGCACACACGTATGTGTGCACACACAGAGAGATTAAACAAATATAATAAGAAATTTTTATTTCTTTATTTTTATTGATATGTATAGGTATTTCACCTCATGTATTTCTGTGCATGCAGTGCCCATGGAGACTAGAAGAGGGTGTCAGATCCCCTGGAACTGGGCTTTTAAAACAATATCCAGGCCTAGTCCTCATCATGGGACTCATAAGACCTGAGAATATGAGACCAAGTGTCACCTTCTATGGGGCTTGAGGGACAGGCTGCAATTAAATTATAGGAAAATCCTATAAAACGCTTTGGAATGTTTTATGAAGCTATCGATATTTCCACCAGAATGGAGCACACGGGAGGCAGTGGACAGGGGTGAACTGAGTGTGGGAAGATCTCACTTATCCCCGCTAGTGACCGATCAAGACTGATGAGGGCTCAGAAGCAGCTCTCCAAAAAAAAGACAGTATGGTCTCACTTTTATGGCACCCTCGGAGAAAGAGTGTTATCTTGAATGTGTGTGTGTGTGTGTGTGTGTGTGTGTGTGTGTGTGTGTGTGCACTCAAGCACAAATATGAGTGTGGGTGTATGTGTGGGTGAGTGGGTGGGTGCATGATTATGGAGGATGTGCATTGTGGGTATGTGTGTATGCAGACAAGTAGGGGTGGGTGGGGGTGTATGTGTGTGCACACACATAAGTGTGCATGGGTGTGGATGTATGTGTGGGTGAGCGGCTGGGTGCATGGGTGTGGAGGTATGTACATGGATGTGGAAGTGTACATGGGTGTGTGTTTGTTTGTGTGTGTGTGTGTGTTATTTCTTCAGGGTTGGCACCAAAAGTCAGACTTGGGGTCATTAGTCTTTGGGAGAGTAATGCCCTTTGGGTAGCTCAACACTGATGCTCTGCCCTTCTGCCTTGGGAAACAGAAATGCACCTCAAATTCTATTTACAGTGCTACTACATTCATGGACCCCAAGTTTACAGTACCTTTTCATCAAAATTAAAGCACTTTCCTTTTTTTAAGACTTATTTTGGTCTTTATATGTTTGTTTGTATATGAGTAGGTGTGTGCAGTGCTGGTAGAGGCCAGAAGAAGGTGTCAGGTCGCCCTGAAGCTGAAGACACAGGTGGTTGTGAGCTGCCATGTGGGTGTTGGGAATTAAACCTGGGTCCTCTAGAAGAGCAGTCAGTGCTCTTAACCACTGAGCCATCTCCCCAACCCCTAAAAGACTTCCTATTGAAATATTTTTTAATGGAATATTCCTTACCTACACCTGCCCAGTGTCCTAACAGCTTTTCCAGGTGTGAACAAAGCTAAACTTTACAATAGGAGAAAGCAGGTGAAGAAAACCTCGGCTGAACCTGCCTGGGCCGCATGAGTCTCCTGTATCCCAGCATGACCTCAAACTCCACAGCTATGAATGACCTTGAACTTCTCTTTTTACACTTATTTATTTACAATGTGGAGGAGTAAACTGGCTGTGTCAGTACATACCTTTAATCCCAGCAGAGGCAGAGGCAGGTGGATCTCGAGTTCAAGGCCAGCCTGTCTACAGAGCGAGTTCCAGGACAGCCAATGCTACACAGGAAAGCTGTCTCAAAAAAACAAAAAATAGAAAGTTAATACAACAATATGTTAACAGGAAGCTAAAAACAGGGAACTGAGGAGATGGCTCAGCCGGTAAAGGTGCTCACCATCAAGCCTGGTGACCTGAGTCCAATCCCCTGGACCCATACGGTGGAAGGAGATGGTAACTCCCACAAGGTGTCCTCGGACCATCACATGTGTGCTGCACACACACAAGAAAGAGGAAAGAAAGGAAGGAAGGAAGGAAGGAAGGAAGGAAGGAAGGAAGGAAGGAAGGAACAAACGAACGAAGAAAGAAGTGTTTAGATTTTAAAGAACAAGAAAACAGATCTATTACATTAGTCGTTGAAATTTATTTTTTAATTTTTTTTGGTTGTTGTTTTGTTTGTTTGTTGTTTTAAGACAGAGTCATGTTCTGCAGTCCTGACCCAATATCTGCTATGTAACCCATGTTGGCCTCAAATTTATGGCAGTACTGCCTCAACCTCATATGCTGAAATTACAGGCATGAGCCACCATGTCTGGCTAAAATTCCTTCAAAATAAAACATTTGTTCTAAAGTTCAGATTTATGTATACTTAGCTGAGGACAGAAAGGAGTGATTGTTGGTTTCCTGGTGCCCAGGCACACCAGGGGAGGCAGGCACACTCAGCCTCTTCCAGGATAGGTTTTGGAGCCCACGAGCCGTAAGCACCCAAGTCCTCTGAGAGTTGGCACCCAGAGCCTAACCCCACCCCCACTGCTGTCTTGGGGCTGCAGGACTACAGGGTCAACATCTTCCTGAGGCAGCAGTGGAATGACCCCCGTCTGGCCTACAATGAGTACCCTGACGACTCCCTGGACCTTGACCCGTCCATGTTGGATTCCATCTGGAAGCCTGACCTGTTCTTTGCCAACGAAAAGGGAGCCCACTTCCATGAGATCACCACTGACAACAAATTGCTGAGAATCTCCCGGAATGGCAATGTCCTCTACAGCATCAGGTGAGCTCTGGAACCAATGATAGGCACAGAGAGAGGGTGGGACAAAGGCTTGTGAGAGAAGGTGGCGTTTAAGTCACCCTGTGTTTCAACAAAAAGGCAAAATAGACTTCTCAGACAGGATCGGTAGCAAGTCTAGAGGAACAAAGCTTGCCAAGACACAGCAGCTTGGCGGTAAATGGGACTACCGGGTAAATGGCACATTCCACGAGAATGAGCCAGGATTGCTGCCTCCCTGCCCTAAATCCCACTTGCCTTGTATTAAACCTTGGGAGACAGGACCTCTCCCGTGCCTGTAGCCTATAGACATTAGTTAAGTGCTAAACTTTCAGAGTGTCCTGTGACACCTGCTCCCTGTCCCCTACACACACACATACACACACACACACACACACACACACACACACACCTCTAGTCCCTACTCTCCTCCCCCAGGGCACAGGGACAATGGACAACGCAAATGGAAAAATAGGCTCACGCTCACAGCACTGGCATCTTGGAGAACGTACCATGCAGAGCTCTGCTTATGTATTTTATCATTATATAACTCATGAGTTAGGTTTGATGATCCCATTATATACATCAGAAAAGTACGGATGTGGAAACTTAGGAAACCTTCCCAAGTTTTCGTGGTTCCTGTCAGAAAGTAAGTTCTGATAGGGTACTAGTGTGGGTCCCATGCCCACTGGAGAATTAAAAGAGCCGCAGCTTTCCACCTGGGTCCCAGGACTTCTGAAGAATCAGAACGGCCATGGGCCACCGCTTAACATCTGCACATCAATACATGATAATGAACGGATGTGTTCTGACTTAAAGGAGCTTCAGAGAGCTAAGTGACCATCCCTTCTACCTTCAGTTCCTCAGTGGGAGAGAAGTCTCACCTCCTATTCAGAGAGGAGCCTTCAATATCCAGGATGGGGCAGGCTGGAAAGGGCAGAGGCTGGGCTGATCCTGACCCTCAGAGGGGAGTGGGCTCAGTACCCCCACAGTCTGTGGGGAAGGGACGTGGAACCCTCACCACCCTGCGGATTGACTTCACCCTAGCAGCCACATTTAGATGAAGAATGACACGGGTCTCGGAGTCAGCCACCAACGCCCCCCCCCCCCCCGTGGGTTGCTGGAGGGAGGGTCACCTCTGTCTGGAAGTCTCTGCTGCCAGGACAGTTTCATGTCTCTGGGAAGCAGAGTCCCGGTGCAACCTGACAGAAGGACAGGTCAGCAGAAAGCAATGGTCCCAAGGTCATTCCGCATCTGGAAATTAACCCGGTCTGACAGCTGCCCGGCTTCGGAGCTTTTATCTTCAGAAATGGGCCTCGCTCATTTTCTCTTCACTCCCCCCGCCCCTTCGCTTCATCCCTTCTCCTCCCTCTTCCTCCCTATCCCCCTCCTTTTTTTTTTTAATGTCCTTGGAGGACATCCACACACCTGTGGTGTGAGCCGGAAAGGGACATTCACCAAGGGCCAGGTGTGCAGCTGCGGTGGTAGTGGCTATGTTCTATGGGGACATCTCTAACTGGGTACCTCAAAGAAGTAGAGCTGACCTCAGGACAGCAGGGAGTTATGTCCACCAATCCCAGAATCAGCTACCAGCCTGGGGTGTCACTGAAGGGGTTCCCTCTGGCTCTGGGGCTGCAGCTTTTATAAGGGTTGCACACCCCCAAAATAAATAACTGGCCCACTGCTCTTCATCTGTCCCTACCTGAACCCACAGATGTGAGTCAGCTGTGTGGGAAGAGTCAGCGGTGGGGGAAGGGGGACTCACTTTTGACAGGCCCCGTGTGTGGCTGGAAGCAGCTGAGAGCCATGTGCAGCACTTACTGCTAAAGCATAGGAACACCTGGGGCTGGGGACTCAATGGAGAACCTGAAGGAAGAACTGGCGTAGGGCAGCATCTGGCACCCCAGCAACCTGCTAAAACAGAGGTCTCTAGCGTCCAAGAAAGTTTCAGAGAAATCCAGAAGTCCCTCTGACTCTGGCCACCTCCTTTCCATCACCAAGCCTCCTCTGCCATCCCAGGAATTTGGAAATGTGAACACATTTCTTCTCTAAGCACTGGTCCTCGGGTCTCCGGTCCCCACCCTAAAACAATGATTTCAACTGGCAAAAGCATGGAGGCACAGACTCCTTAAGTGTGGTCCCCATATCAGCCCAGTCCCTTCTCTTCTCAGAATCACCTTGACGCTGGCCTGCCCCATGGACCTGAAGAACTTCCCGATGGACGTACAGACATGTATCATGCAACTGGAAAGCTGTGAGTTCCTTGCCAGAATCGTTTTTAGGTTTTTGTTTTGTCTTGTTTTTTAAAGGAACCAGGCCCCTATGTACCCATTGCTAGGTGGGAGGGCTGGGGAATGAATTTCAACAATTCGCCTCCTATACAAGGGAGGTAAAGAAGAAAAGGCAGTGGGATCCCCTGACCTCCACCATGATCTGAGGCTTCATCAAGCCTTCAGCCCTAAGTGTAACACAGAGACCTTGCTGACTGTTCCTTCTCCCGATCCCTCCCAGTTGGATACACCATGAATGACCTCATCTTTGAGTGGCAGGAGCAGGGGGCGGTGCAGGTGGCAGACGGACTGACCCTGCCTCAGTTTATCCTGAAAGAGGAGAAGGACCTGAGATACTGCACCAAGCACTACAACACAGGTGGGTGCCAGAGACTGTCATGCCATCCCCAGGGCATCTCAGACACCATTCAGTCGCAGAACTGCGTGGTCTGTGTTTATCACCTGGTGGTTAATGGAATAGGTTTGGACAAAAAAAAATGCCAGTGAGATGTTATTTCTGTGAGTTCTGGGGATGTTAACATAAGCCCAGGCCACACCTAATTACAAAGGAAGCTAGTAAATACTCTTCATTCTGAGTAGGGGGTCCTGCCGCTGAGGCTAGGAGGAGGAGCTGGTAGACGGAGTGTGGGCTCTGCCACACAGAAACTTGTGTGCAGAAGTAAAGTGCTTGCCTTGGACCCAACCAAGCAAGAGGGAGCTGGGAGGTTCTCAATGGTAATCAGTAAACATTAAAAATTGGTTCATTCTCTGGGAGCCATGGTGAGTAGAGAAGGGGAACCCAGACACTTGGTCAGCTGTCTGTCATCCATGACGGGTCTAACCTTTGCTAGGAGAGACTGAATTCAGGAAGGAACTGGGATTAGACCATAAGACTATATATACCCCATCTCAGACAGGAAGCCAGCTCGTGTGAGCACTGTTGGGAGGGGCAAGAGGACGGGCATGCTAACTGGCATACTCGTAAGAAGCTGTGCCTGATCTTAGCTGAGCAGAGGGGAGGTGTGCCTGCTGTAGGAGAATGGCAGGTCCAGGCAGACAGGGGCGCAGGAGAAGCCACTGTAAGTGGAAGCCCCTGTGAGAGACAGGCAGCCTGGGCTCTGGTCTGCCTAGGACAGCTTCAGCTTTCTGGGTCACTACACAGAAGTCTCCGGATGTCTGAAGATGTACTTGGCCCCTGAGTGTGCTGACTCTGAGATAACAGGACTCCCAGTGGGTCCAAATGACACAACAGATCCTCCCAAGCCACAGGCTTTACCAGTGTGCGGCATCTTCCTTTTTACCCCACTCTTTCCTGGGCTAGAATTGACTGACAAAATGTAATAGTGTATGTATTGAAGATGTACACCTTGATGCGCATGCGATCGACTGTAAAATGGAGACCACAATCAAGCCAATGGATATGTGCCACACCTCGTGCATGTGTGTGTACACACACGTACACCTAATATCCTCTTGGCAAAGGGCTGAAGGACTGTGTATATGGATCAGGGCCAGGAACACAGTACAACATCTCCAGAGTTTAATAATCTTGCATGACTGAGTCTTTGCACCCTTTGACCACTATCTCACTTAAACTCCACCATTCCACCTTCCGCTTCTGTGAGTTTGCTTGCCACAGACCTTATGCATAACTGAAATGAAAAAGTACTTGTCTTTGTAGCTGGCTCACTTCACTTGGTAGGAAAGGGCCTGCCAATTCCATTCATATATTTGAAAATGGCAGGATCTATCTATCTATCTATCTATCTATCTATCTATCTATCTATCTATCTCGTGTGTGTATATACAAATATGTGTTACTATGCTTGTACACAAAGAAGTCAGAGGATGGCAGGTACCTTCCTCTATCACTCTCTGCTTTCTTTTTAAACTGGGACTAATGTTTGGGGTAGACTGGCTGGCAGAAAGCTCCTGGGATTCACCTGCCTCCTCCCCAGCACTGGGATTACAGCTGCTCACCCAAACAAGAATTTTACCCAATAAGCCATCTCCTCTGCCCAATTTTCTTATTTTTAAGACTAATACTCTATTATTTTTCTCTTCTCATCCATTGCCTCCTGATGCAACAATAACCTTTTATATATCCATCTAGAAAGTAAAGGAAGGATTTCAGAGACGTGATTGTTCTGTGCCTGCAACAGCATTACTGACAGCAGCCAAGAGGTGGAAAGAGGCGGATGGGCAGGGAACCTTCCCTCTCCTTCCCTCCTCCACTCTACACCTTTACGGTCTTGGATCAAGCCCTCTGGGGACAGAGGTGGAAGATGGACAGGGCACTGATCACATGGAGCCCCATGAAATCTCCTGGTCCCCAGCTTCAGTAGACAGGAACTTAGACCCTTCCCTGGGACAGGCATGGTCCCAGTTCCAGTAATATATGAGTGAAAAGAGACAAAAGGCTGGCCCAGTCCAGTGCCAAAGATCGAAAGAGAGAGACTGGCTGACTCACTTACTCACTCACCAGCGGTTCTGTGACTTCAAGGCTTGGGTGATCTCATGAGCAGAACTGAGAACACACCAAGGAAAGGAGCCTTCTGCCACTTTGTGGATAAGTGTTCCTGCGAGAGGAAAGGCGTTTCCTGGGCTGAGGGAAGGAAGAGGAGCAAAGATATCGGCAAGATCAGAGTTCAGAAGGGTAACGGAGTAGGCAGGCGTGCTCCAGACAAGGACAGGGGACAGAGAGTGGCCATTAGGGTAATGGAAGAGGGAAATTGCTAGAAATACAGGCCAGAGGTCAACAGGGCAGGACAGTCTACAGAGTTTGAACTCCCTGTAGAGGACAGGAAATGTTTCATATAAGAAAAGAAGGAGCAAACAAAGGGATTCTTAAGCGGCGTTGGGATTAAGTCATTTTAAAACCCAAGAGTTAACAGAAAGAAATGTTTAGGAAGAAATAAAGATGTCCAAGAGTGTGGGTATGAACATCTCAAATAAGAGTCATCAAACAAAAGGTTTACAAGAAGTGATAGAATTGAGTCATGTTTGGGGACACCAGAGCAGAAGGGTCTGGAAACTCCACCTGTACTCTCTCTTAGCAAACAAATGGTGGTGGTGGTGGTGATAGTGATGGTGGTGGTGGTGGTGATGGTGGTGGTAGTGGCGGAGGCAGTGGTGAGTGTGACAATGACGGTGAAGATAATTAAAATGATGAAAATGATGAAGATGGCAATTAAGCTGATCCCAGTGATGGTGGCAGTGATGAAGATGGTAATGACTCTAAAAGGACAATGGTGATCGAGATGACAGTGATAATGACGTTGGGGATGGTGATAGTTATAATGATGACAGTGGTCATGATGGTGGTGGCAAATGAGGCTGCTGAGTACCCACGATGTGTGAGGACTGTCAGAGTTCTTCATAAGCACCATCTCATTTCAGCCCACTAAAACCACAAGAGCCGCTATGTGAGGGCCGGCAAGAGGATTCCAAGGGTAAAGCGCTTGCCACTAAGCCTGGCAACCGTAGGTTGCTCCTCGGGAGCCACATGGTGGAAGGATAAGCTCCCACAAGCTGTTCTCTGACCTCCACACAAGGGCCGTGGTATGGCAAGCCCGCTTGTGCATACACACCCCACAAATGAATAAATAAATGTAAATTTTTAAAAAGGGTCACCATATGAAGTATGTATTGTTCATCCTTTAGTGTTCCCAGGAGGTTGTCTCCAGGACCCCCTCAGATACCTAGAGGCAAAAATGCCAAAGATGCTCAAGCCCCCTTGGTAGAGTGGGGGAGTGTCTGAATATAACATACACACATCTTTCTGCACACATTATCTTTGGGTGACTGACAATACCTAACTCAGCATAAATGCTGTGTACACAGATGTTCGCCTGTTGTCTGAGGTGTGATAACAGGAACAAAGCCTGCATACATTCAGAGGAGATGAACTTCTGAATATTTATTTCTACTTGCACTTGGCTAAAACCATGGATGTAGAACCCACGGATGTGGAGGGTCAACTGTATTACACCATTTACCCTAGGTGAGGAAACTGAGGCCCAGCACAATTCAAGCACTTGCCTATGAGTACAGACAACATGGGGCTCAATCAGGACTCCAGTCAAGCTGACCCTAATACCGCTGCTACTCTCTAGCATGTTCCATGGCTCCTTTGCTGTCATTCCTTGCAGGTAAATTCACCTGCATTGAGGCCCGATTCCACCTGGAGCGGCAGATGGGCTACTACCTGATCCAGATGTACATCCCCAGCCTGCTTATCGTCATCCTGTCCTGGATCTCCTTCTGGATCAACATGGATGCTGCACCAGCTCGTGTGGGGCTGGGCATCACCACTGTGCTCACCATGACCACCCAGAGCTCTGGCTCCCGAGCCTCCCTACCCAAGGTGAGTGGCACCATTGTAGAGTACTGAACCCTAGACTAGAGAAGAAGCCAGCATCCCTCATCCCTGCCTGAGACATGAGGAGCATATAATGTGTCACCATGTATATACATGCTGTGTGTAGCATTGTTTCCAGAAGTCTCTGTCTGGATCACAGTTTCTAGGTTCTTAGCATCTTATTCAAAGAATTAGAGGGTGAGGGAAGATGAATACAGTTTGTGAAATAGTAGGAAAACTTATTCGTAAGTAAATCCAGAATATAAATTAGGTACCCTGCCAAAGAGAGCAGCAGCAGGCCACCGGAGTGAGAGAGGGCTCAAGGGTCCAGTCACTGTGTGGGACTTCTTTTTACGGGTCCTGAAGGAAGGAGGGACTGATGGCTAATGAATATGATCTGGGTGGTTCTCTATTGTGATTGACAGATTCGAGTTATATAAGCTTTATTGTGCATGCTTCTTTTCCATGATGCATCTGATTTTAATCACATGTACACCCAATTATGTAGAGGTATAAAACAGTAAATAAGGGTCAGGGTACGGTGGCACACGCCTTTAATCCCAGCAGATTGGCAAGCAGGAGCAGGTAGATCTCTAAGGTCAGGCCAACCTGATCTACATAGTGAGTTCCCTACTAGCCAGGACTACATAACGATCCCCTGTCTCAAAACAAAGAACAACAGCAACAAAAGATGGTAAAGAAAGAATTTTCCCTACCAGTTTGTTCACGCTTCCAAAACCAAATCAGACTGGATCAGCCCCCTCCTTCCTATACCCAGATACATCCAGGAAAATATTTGAATAGAAACTATCCACAAAGGGCAAGTTCTTCATGGCCGTTATCCATTGTCCACAGTGGGCACACAGCATGATGCAGGCCCAGTTTCTGCTCCACTTACTCTAACTGTCCACGGCAATTCCCACTCTGTCTGCTAGCACCAGACACAGCACTGTGCTCTGCTGTTCACACCAGGCCCATGCTGGTGATAAACAGTGTCTGCACCGTTTCCAGTCGGGACCACACATGGCTTCTGCTTTCACACAGGGACTCCGAAATCTCTATATAAGGAGATTGATAGATACAGAAATAGCCACATAGTATAGAAAGATGCTATTTGTAGATAAGGTAGACAGATGTATTAGATGGCATACATGTATACATAAATACATTCGTGCATGCATACATACATACATACATACATACATACATAGACACTTCTAGCTAGCATTAACTATCAACTCAATACAACCTAGAGTCATCTAAGGGAGTCTCAACTGAGGGGTTGCACAGATCACATTGGTCTGTGGGCATGTCTATGGAGGGATTGTCTTAATTGTTAATTGATGTAGGAAATGCCAGCCCACTGTGGGCAGGGCCATCCCTATGTAGGTGAGCCAGAGCTATATAAGAAAGCTAGCTGAGCACAAGTGAGCAGAGAGGAAGCCAGCAGCAAGTAAGAGTCTTCCGTGGTCTCTGCTTCGAGGATCACTCTGAGTTCCCACCCTGATTTCCCTCAGTAATGAAATGTGACCTGGAAGTGTCATTCAAATAAGTCGTTTCCTCCTCTGGTAGCTATGGGTCAGAGCATTTGTCCCAGCAACAAAAAAAAAACAAGAACAGATAGATAGATAGATAGATAGATAGATAGATAGATAGATACATGCATACATACATACATACATGACAGATGAGTAGACAGCTGTCTACTCATTATAGAACATTATAGGAGGACATTATAGAAGATCAATGATATATAGATAGATGATAGGTTATTAATAGATTAAGAGATATTGAGAGCTGATTATTAAACAGATGATAGGCATAGGGTAGGTTATTGATCAATTATTCTACCTCTTTTTGCCTCTTCTGAGGCTCTAGTCATCATGTGTTGGTGGCTTTGGTGGTTTCCCATGAGTCTCTGTGCTATTTCCCATGAGTCTCTGTGGCTGTGCTCCTCTCCCCTCATTCCCCACCCCGCAGACTCATGATCTTGATGCTGCTGACTTCTCTCCAAGTTCTCTGGTTCTTTCTTCTACCTCCTCACACCCACTGCTGTCTCTCTAGTGAAATTCCCATCTTAATTATTGACTTTCAACATCAGAGTTTTCATTTGGCTCTCTTGTAATTTTTACCTTTTTACTAGTGTGTTCTGTGTGGTAAGAGAACGGTCTCAAATGTTCCTTTAGCTTCCTTGTGTTGTTTTTGTTTTATTTGAGACAGACCACTCTGTAGCCCAGGCTGGCCTTGAATACATGGCAATTCTCCACCCTCACCCTCCTTAGTCGCGGGACTAAAGATGTGTGCCACCACGCTCAAATTCCTATACACAGTTTCTTTCGATTGCTTGAATATATTTAAGATAACTAATTTAATGTCTTTGTCTACCCAGTATGATAGTGGCACACACGCCCTAAGCAGGCAGAGACGGGAGCATCAAGAGTTCTAAGTCATCCTCAGCTGTACAGCAAGTTCAAGGCCAGCTATATGATACCCTATCTTTAAGAATAATAAAATTAAAGGGACTAGATAGATGGTTTAGAGATTAAAACCACTCATTGATCTTGCAGAGGACCTTAGCTCAATTCCCTGCTCCCATAACACAGCTTCCTATATATCTAACCCCAAATGATCCGATGCCTCTAGCCTTTGGGCACATGCTCATACATAGACACAATACATACACATAACTAAAAATAAAATAAAATGTTAAGGCTGTTAAGTCTGATATCTGGTGTCCTCAGGTGCCACCTCTTTGACCCATATTCTTTTTTCCTGTAACTGGGTCATATTTTTCTGGTGGGAGAGTTATTTTTTGTTTTGAGTTGTTTGTTTGCTAGTTTTGCACACCTAATAAATCGCTCGTATTACATAATACAACATGGCCATTTTTGGAACTCAGGTTCTACCCCCTAAGGACTTGTTGTTGACATTTATTCTTTGTCCGAGCTGGTTCTGTGAACCCTGTATTCTGTGTTATGTCAACCATTGAAGTCTGGCTCACTCAGCCTGGTGGCCACACAAAAACCACAGATTTTTATGGAATGTCCCCATCTCCTCCTGAGAAAGTCTGCTAGAGTCAGCATTAGCCAGGCAGTGCACCACTTGGCTTCAGCTTTTACTTCCTGCTCGGGGTCAGGGTGTCCTGGGTTGTCCATGAGCACTCATAGATTAGCCTGCTGTGATGGCATCTCGTGACGTGGCTCACTTTCCTGAACTTTTTATTTGGCATTGCAAAGACTTGAACCCAGGCCCTTGAGCTTGCTGGGCAAGTGCCCCACTACTGAGCTCTCTCCCCAGTCCCCTCTTTCGTGTTTTTGATTAACCTATCTCTGCCTCAGTGCCTCCGATAGCAACTGCCACAAATTGTTTTCAACCAATGTCCCCCAGATTAAAAAGACACAAATGAAAACTGTTCCCAGGGCCCCCACTCCAAATCAGGTCAAAGAAAGGCAGCCAGTGAGCAGGCGTTCTAAGGGGACAGCAGAGGAGGCCAAAGGCAGAGGAGGGCAAGGCCCTGGGAACCAGAGTCAAGCAGCTCCTCTGCCCTCTCCATTGGCTGCCTGATGGTTGGTTATTACTGGGCTTTTCCGGCTGCTGATTTTCAAGGCTACTGTGGTCTGGAGGGTTAGGATGGGAGAAGAGCCAGTTAAAGCGCCCGAAGCCCCCAGGGGAAAGGAATCAGGGCACACAGACTCTCTACAGGGCAGATCACAGCCTCACTCTGAGTTCCACCAAAAGATGGAGATAATTGATATCCAACGGCCAATGGACAGACAAAAACAGTGCTGTGTATCCATACAATCGAATAGTATTAAGCCATAAAAATAAACTGTTGAGGTTGGACAGACAGCTCAGCAGTTAAGAGCACTTGCTTCTCTTGCTGAAGGCCGCCATTGGGTTCCCAGCACCAATGTAGGGCAGTGCATAAACCACCTGTAACTCCAGCTCTAGAGGGAACTGATGACCTCTTCTGGCCCCCACAGGCCCTGCACTCATGTACGTCTACACATACAAATGCAGGCATAGACATACAAATAAATATAAAATAAATACTTAAAAATAAATAGATGCAAATAAATCACCACTGTTGTACGTAGCAGTTAGATAAGCCTAAAAAATATTATAAGTGAGATAAACCAGGCATGGAAGGAGACATGTTGTAATATTATGTCATAATGGAATTCGGGAATGTTCAGAACAGAGAAACCACAGAAACGCAAAGCAGATTAGTTGATCTTCAGAGTTGGGGAAGCAGAGACGTGATGGGTAAAAGATACCAGCTTTCAATTGTTTTAAAGCAATGCTATGAACTTGCTAGTCTCTCCACAATCCAGCTGCTTTTGTTGTTGCTGTTGTTACTTTTTCGTTCATTGGACAGGGGGTGGCACATGTCAGCAACAGAGTCAGAGAACAATTTAGGAGAGTTGGTTCTTCACTTCCACCGCGTGGGTCCTGGGGTTTGAACTCAGGTCATCGGGCTTGTCAGCAAGTGCCCTTTTCCACTGAGCCATCTCTCAGCCATCAACTGCTTTCCTTGAATAAATTCCCTCAGGATGGCTATGAGACTTTGGTATTAATCAACAGAGGTCTGGGTCATGTGACTGTAGCAGTTTCTGCCAGTGCGGTCAATGATTCTGGAAGTGACAGTTTCTGAGGATCTGACAGTGCTGCTTGCTAACAGCCTCCTTTCATGCCAACGCTCAGTCCAGCATCCTCCCAAACTGGGATACGATGCTCCACTCCAGTGCGCCATCCTCCTCTCTTCCCTTCTCACATCGGCATCATATCTTTTCCCTGACATTCTGCCCAGCTTGTTCCATGTGCTTTCTCTATCTTCCTCTGCTCCTTCCATCCGAATATCCCAGCTGAAGAGCAGAGGGGAGTGAGGGAAGTTACTGAAGAGCAGGCAATGCCCCATAAAGACAATGGTACCAAACCCTATATGCCATATTCCTTTCCTATGCATACCATAATTTTGTCGACAATGTGTTCTGCTGTGGTGCTGGACAGATGGCTCAGGGGTTAAGGGTGCTTGCTGCTCTTGCAGAGGACCCACGTTCAGTTCCCAGAACCACACTGGGCAGCTCACAACTGTCTATAACTCCAGCTCCGGAAGATCTGATGACCTCATCTTGTCTCTGCAGATGCTATACTCACATGCATATATACACTGAAACGTATAATTTAAAAATAAAAATTTTAAATGTATCCTTAGGCTGGAGAGGTGGCCCAGTGGTTAAGAGTACTGACTGCTTTTCTAGAGGACCCAGGTTCAATTCCCAACACCCACATGGTGGTAGCTCATAACTTTCTGTAGCTGCAGTCCCAAGGGGTCCTGTGCCCTCTCTGGCCTCTTCAGGAACTGCAGGCATGTGGTACATACACACACACACACACACACACACACACACAGAGGCAAAATATCTATATATAAAAAACATAAAATAAAAAATAAACCTGTAAAATTAAAAAAAGGTTAGGATTTTCTTAAAAATGTGTTACTGATGTAGATCTTAGCAATGTCAACAAGAGGTACTTTCCATATTAAATTGAGAACTTTGCCGTTTTGTTTAAAAGACGCCTTTTGTAGCTTTTCTGATCATATCCAAATTCCCAACATCTCTGTGTTTGCACTCTGGAGCCATTATTAAGTAAATTAAGCTTTGGCCAGAGTCCATCTGATAATGCGCGTGGCCACACCGTGACTGATAGAAGGGTAGTGAACGCAGAGTGGATACGCTTGGGAGAGACTGGCTTATGTTATCGGCAGGACGGAGTAGGACAACGCGAGAGTTCATCGCACTGTTCAGAACAGGGCAGGACCTAAAGCTTACAAACTGCTTATTTCTGGAATCTTGCACCCACTATTTCCGGACCTTTTCCTCTCCCCTCACTTCCCCGTGCTTTCTCCCACCTTCGCTCCAGGTGTCCTATGTGAAAGCTATTGACATCTGGATGGCCGTTTGCCTGCTCTTCGTGTTCTCGGCTCTGCTGGAATATGCGGCCGTGAACTTTGTGTCCCGGCAACACAAGGAGCTGCTGCGATTTAGGAGGAAGCGGCGACATCACAAGGTAGGCCTTTGGGGCGTGGCCTAGGGAGGGGCAACTGGTGGACAGAGGAAGAGCTATGAGCAGTCCTGTGACCCTGGCTTCATTGGGCTGTCCCCAGGGGTAAGGCAAGTGAGAGTCAGGGGTCAACCCCTGAAAACCTTAACTTTTCCCCTTATGAATGAGACAGGAGCCTCTCTTTAACCACAGCAGCAGTGCTGTAGGGATTATCAAGTGGCACCAAGAAGCAAATGCCCACAGTCATGATGATAATCAGCTTCATCCTGTAGACAGGGCAGGCTGGGGCAGGCCTGCTGCTTGCTTTCTCAATGTGGCTTCAAGCTGGCCTGTCTCTGGGCTCAGTTTCATCATCATCTATAAAAACTGGCTTGGTAGGAGACTACGCTGAGGATGAAGTCAGAGGTTCCAAGGAAGCTTTAAACTTTCTTTGTCCCTACCTCACCAGAGTCAAGGATTAAAACTATTACACACACAGCTCCCCCTTAGTATGGTAAACATCGGCAAACATGATTCAGTTCATTCTCGCCAATCGACCACAGGACAATCTTCCTGGGGCCCAGACAGCGAGGTCTTTCTATGTCTGTACTGGAAAAGATTTGGCAGGCTGGATGGAGCCTCCTAGAAGGTTTAGCCCTTCCTACTGCCCTTTAGGAACCAAGTCCCTCCTTTGAAGTAGTAATCATCTGTAGGCAGAAGCAGGAGGATTGGGGGTTCAAGGTCAGCCTGGACTACAGCATAACACTGTCTCAAAAAAAAAGAGGGGGTCGGAGGTGTAGCTCTGTTGGCAGAGTGCTCACCTAGCATTTGTGAAGCCCCCAGTTCCATGCCTCACACTGCATAAATCCAGACGTGAGTGCACACCTATAATCCCAGTACTTGCAGGTAGGGGTAGGAGAATCAGAAGTTCAAAGTCATCCTTTGCTGTGTCAAGCTCAAGGTAAGCTTGAGCTACATGAGACCTTTTCTCAAAAAAAAAAAAAAAAAAAAAAAAAGTAAAATGAGGTGCAGTGATTTCCACCGTAATCCTAGCACTCTGAAAGCTGAGGCAGGAGGATCAAACATTCAAAGTTAAAAGCTAGGAAAGGTTTTCTGAATTAGGGAAAGCCTCCAGGCAGCTATAGGGAAGCCATCATCCAGACTGGGCAAAGACTTTCCACTGTGGCTGCTGTGGAGTCTCTATGCCCCTGTGAGTTCTGAAAGTAAGTCCAATAAAGTCATTGTTGACGTAAAGAGTTCAAGGCTACCCTTGGCTACAAGGAAAAAAAGGGAAGGAAGGAGATAAGGGAGAGACAGAAAGGGGTAGAAATGGATAAAAGGAAAGGGGTTGGAGAGCTGGCTCAGTGGTTAAGAACACAGTCTTAGCTGGGTGTTAGTGGTACACACCTTTAATCCCAGCACTTGGGATGCTGAGGCAGACAGATCTCTGTGAGTTCGAAGCCAGTCTGATCTACAGAGCAAGTTCCAGGACAGCCAGGACACAGAGAAACCCTGCCTCAGAAAACAAACAAACAGGGGCTGGAGAGATAGTTCAGTGGTTAAGAGTACTGGCTGCTCTTCCAGAGTTCCTGAGTTCAATTCCCAGCAGCTTATAATCATCTGTAATGACAGTTGGTACCCGGTGCCCTCTTCTGGCCTGCAGAAATACATGCAGGCAGAAAATTGTATAAATAATAAATAAATAAACATTTCATTAAAAAAAAAGAAAAGAAAAGAAAAGAAACAAAAAATAAAGAACATAAGACAGGTTCAGTTCTGAGGATACAAATGTTAATTCACAACCACTGGTAACTCCAGAATGCCTTTTTTGACCTCAGAGAACACTAGGCACATACATACTTGCAGGCATTCACACATACACATAAAATAATTTTTAATGGTTTGTTTACTTTTATTTTATGTACATTGATGTCTTGCCTGCATGCATGTCTTTGTGAGGGTGTCAGGTCTTGGAGTTACAGACAGTTGTGAGCTGCCATGTGGGTCCTGGGAATTGAACCCAGGTCCTCCAGAAGGGCAGTCAGTGCTGTTAACTGCTGAGTTATCTTGCCAGTCCCTAAAATAAAAAATTTTTAAGGAATAAAATATATAAAAAACCAATTGAGTCACAAACTTTTTGCATCACCTGAAACGCTTGCCACCTTTAACAAAATTGAGTACCCATCCCCATGTGTATCTACACAATGGAGCTGCCCTTAGGCAAAGCACACACCCTCCAGCTCACCCCAGACCCAGCTCACATCATCACTCCCCTTGTGTACAGATGAATTGATGTGAGCTCATTCACAAGGCTCTGCACTTGGTCCGAGCATCAGAAGCCAAGGTTGGTTAGTTGGGCCCAATGGAAGACCTCCCCATTGGCATCTGGGTGCGGCTTGACTGGAGTCCTGTTAGATCTGGGCTACAGAAACTTCCCTTGAGTAAGAAGCCTACGCAGGTTTTGGAGCTCTTGATGATGAGTGGCAAGGAACTAGCTCCAACCTGGGTTTCTCTAGGCCGATGATCTGGGCCAGGCTCTCCAAGTCCCACTGTTTTCCCACATTCCCAGTTGTTGTCTCATTTGCTGGGCAGAGAGCATCCAGTCTTCCAGGTCCCTGGCCCACCGCATTAGAAGGATCACTGGGGGGCTTCTGTGGGGACCCAGACTCGGCAAGAGCTCTGGATCCCTCCGGTGGGTTCGCTAGTCTATGTTTCATAGTCTGTCTCTTGCTCCATCCCCAAGTGTCTCCAGGAAGATGAACATTGCTTGTGCTGTCACCTGCTGGTTGTAGTCAGAATAGCAAGCCTTTTCCAGTTATTCTTAGGTATTTCTTTTCTCTAGCATACAAGGGGCCACTGTCTAGCTAGAAGGGGCCAAACCTCTTTCCCTACCAATGTGTAACAGATAGGAAGGTGGAACATAACTCTCCAGAAATGTCTAGGAAAGCTACTGTGGTGTTTCCCGTCCCAATAGAGCCCATAATATGCAGTGGGATTCGTGTGGTGGAGGGGCTCCTGTTTGTCTAGAGATGGTTGGTTCATTGTGTACAGGAAGCACTGACCATTTCCTGCAGTGTCATTCCAAGGTTTTCCTCTTATTTGTCTTTTGACACAGCTCATGTAGCCTTGAGTGTGTGTGTGTGTGTATGTGTATACACTCACAAGTATCCATGTATGTCTGCATGTGCAGAAATATAGAGATCAGAGAATAACGTGTAAGAATACATTCTTGGGCTGAAAAGATGGCTCAGCAGTTAAAAAGCACTGGCTGCTTTTCCAGAGGGCCTGGGTTCAATTCCCAGCACCCATGTGACAACTTATAACTGTCTGTAACTCCAGTCCCAGGGGATTTAATATACTGATACATTCACACCAATGCACATAAAATAAAGTTAAATAATATATGCATATATATTATTTAATCTATGCATATACATTATTTAATCTATGCGTATACATATTATTTTTAAAAATAATCCATGTTCTCCTATTGTATGAGTCCTGGGGATTGAACTCAGGTTTTCAGGCTTAGCAGCAAGCACTTTTACCCACTGAGTCATCTTATCAGCCCACACCTGTTTTGTTCATTTTTAAATCTTTTTAAAGTTTATTTATTTTATTTTATGTCTGTGAGTATTTTGCCTGTGTGTAGGTATGCTCCTGGTGCCAGAGGAGACCAAAAGAGGGCACTGAATCCTCTAGAACCGGAATTAGAGACAGTTGTGAGCCACTGTGCGGGTGCTGGGAACCAAACCCAGGTCCTCAGTGTTGCTCAGTGTTACAGGCCTTAGCTCTGAGGTAGGGCAGCAGATGTGTGGAGACCATTTACACTTCTGGGTCATCCATTACCATGCTGTCTGTACCGGTACTGTGCTGTGTTGTGTGGTGACAACCGCCATAAAAAAGTAAGGGGGGACAACCGTTTCTATTCTCTGCCTCCTAACAGTAAGGGCAAATTCACGTTTGGATATTATAAAGTCCCAGGTCGCTTGCCAGGTCCTGGGTCCAGGAGTGTGCTGGCTTCCCCCACTCCTCTTCTTGGCCTCGGTGTAAGGCCTCCACCGCCTTCCAGTGTTTGCTCTGCACCTGTCTGCCCTCCCTCATGCTATGCCCCACATTCTCTGCTTCCACAGTGAATGCTGAGCCAGATGGGTTCACTGATCGTTTCCTGGGCATTAGCCATGTGTCTGATGCAGGATGCAGCACCCCCTTGGATAAACCGAAAGAGTGAAAAGAGGAAAATATTTAAAAGGAGGCTGGGTGGGCTAGAGAGCTGGCTCAAACATTAGGAACACTTGCTGTTCTTGTAGAGGACCCAGGTCCAATTCTCATAACACACAGTGGTAGCCCACACTGCCTGCAGCTCCAGGTCCAGGATACCTGACACTCTCTTCTGGCCTCTGAAGGCACCGTGTGCACTTAGAACGCAAACATACATGCAGGAAAAACATCCATGCACATAAAATAAATAAGTCTAAGAAAAAAATTGGAGAGGCTGGGGGCTGATGAAGATTTCATTTATTGAAGTAATAATCTTGCTAGGGTTTGTGCTTCCGCACTAAAAGAACATGTCTGTGTGCTCAGTGTTTGTTTCCTGTTGGGTTTTGTGAGCTGGCTGTTGCTGGTTTGAGGGACAGGGCCTCACACACTTCAAGCTGACCTCCATCTGTGTGACTCAGCTGGTCCAGAACTCTTGATCCTCTTGCTTCTGCTTCCAGATGCTGGGAGGACAGGCTGCGCCACGGCAGCCCTCTCAAGCTTACTCACTAACAAGGTGCTTCTCAACCTCCCTAACACCGCAGCCCTCTGCAGTTCCTCGCGTTGTGGGGACCCCCAACCATAAAACTATTTTCATTGCTACTTCAAAACTGTAATTTTCCTACTGCTATGAATTATCATGTAAATATCTGTGTTTTCTGATAATCTTAGGCAACCCCTATGAAAAGGTGGTTCGTCCCCCAACCCCAAAAGGGGCCGCCACCCACTGGTTGAGAACTGCTGTTCTCAATGGGAGGGGCAATGTCAGATCCCAGTGGGATCGGTGGCATTCAGGGCACTCTGCATGACAGCTAGCCTGTCTTTGGGAGCTCAAGGGGCAGCTAAGAGGGGAGGCCAGGGCTCCCGTTTGGGAGGCAGAAGCATAGCAGAGAATAACTTGAATTGGACCAAAGAGGAAAAGCTCAACATCCTCAAATGTGAGGAAATGCTTCCTGGTGACTGAAGAATAATATCACACAGAGAATGGCATGCAGGGAGATGGAACAGGTAGACACATTCCAGGGAATCTGAGGCCTTCGTTAGCACTGGGAGAATTTAACTGTCCTGAGGTCAGTGGCAGCCTGCTAAAAAGTTCTTAGTAGAACACACGCCCACGGTCCCAGCATTTGACATACTGAGGCAGGGAGACGGAGACGTCCAGTTCAGCCAGATGATGGAACGTCCTAGGGTGGCAGAGGCACGGGGAGATCGGAGTATTTGGATCCTGGATTGCATTTCTTATTCTCATCTGCATTGTCTTTCGGGGAACGAGCAAGACAGAATTCCTCTCCTGGAAGCTCTTGGTGTCCAGGAGGGCAATGTGAGCTGGTGAATCTTGCCAGCACCACCCACTGAGTTGGCAACCAGCTTGCAGCCAAAACACAGGCGTTGGCCTGGGCCTGGGCAGACGGTTCAGCCACTAAAGTGCTTCTGGCTTAAGCATGAGAACCAGAAGTGCCAGGCAGGTGGGGTAACCTGCCTGTGAGCTCAGCTCCAGGGAGGCAGGCAGGTGGGGTAACCTGCCTGTGAGCTCAGCTCCAGGGAGGCAGACACAGGAGATCCCTGGAGCAAGCTTGCCAGCCAGACAAGCTGAACTGGTGAGCTCTGGGTTCAACTGAGAGACCTTGTCTCAACAAGTAAGGACAAGGATCTAGAAAGATTCCTGACGTCAACCTCTGGCCTTCACATGTACCCAGCCCAGGCATGCATACATGTACCACACACTTATGAGCACACATACACGCAGAAAACAAAACGAACACCTTGGCCTTCTGGTTCTGTTGTGGAGCTGCAAGTGTAGGGAACTGGCCAGGGCAAAATGGAGCTGACTGGGAAAGGGATGAACCACTAGGATCTGGGATCAAGCATTTTACAAAGAAAGAGAAGGTCAACAAAGCCAGCAGGGGTGTAGATCACCTGGGAAGTGGGGTGGGACTGGAAAGGTAAGTTGGGGCCAAATGAGAAAGAGCCTTTGACAAGCTTCTGGGAATCAGAAGACTCTTGAAGGTGATGGTGTGGAAACATGAGGCAGGAAGAAGCCATGGCTTCCCTGGCTTGTAACATGGGAAAGCCAGGAGCTTTCTGCTCCTTCCCAGGCCATCACAGGGTGGGAAATACGGGATGAGGGCAACAGAACAGAGGCAAAGCAGGGGATGTCTCCAAACTATCCTGGGAAACCCTAAAACAAACCCCAGGCCAGCCTGGAGTCAGCTACTCAGTAAAGCCTCCAAAGACGAAAAAGCCTTGAGAAGAAACCTTAAAATAATTCTCAGGCAAGGGAAGGAAGTTAGCAGACTGAGGTCACAAGTCAGTAAATGACAAAGACCCACAACCTGGCGCGGAACTCAGACCTCAGAATCTGTACCCATTCCCATCCCCTGGCTTGCATCTGTTTCCGCAAGTGAGTGGCGCCCCTCTATAAGGCCGAACTCCCCAGCCAGCCAGACTGCCTCCAGCAACAGGGGACACAAAGCCTGAGAGACAGGGAGGATCAGATGGCATGGCCTGGTCTCCAAGGGGAGTGCCTTGCAGGGAGGGTGCCCAGCCCTTGTCTTATTTTAAGTAGAGCCCCATGCTGAATCTGTTTCAGGATGATGAGGGTGGAGAAGGCCGCTTCAACTTCTCCGCCTATGGGATGGGCCCAGCCTGTCTGCAGGCCAAGGATGGCATCTCTGTCAAGGGTGCCAACAACAACAACACCACCAACCCCCCTCCTGCACCATCCAAATCCCCGGAGGAGATGCGGAAACTCTTCATCCAAAGAGCCAAGAAGATCGACAAGATATCGCGCATCGGTTTCCCCATGGCCTTCCTAATCTTCAACATGTTCTACTGGATCATCTACAAGATTGTTCGAAGAGAGGATGTCCACAACAAGTGATGGCTGTGGGGGGGAGGGGGGTTGGGAGAGGGTGGTGGGAGGAGCACAGAGGCTGGGAGCCAGGGGAGGAGGGAGAGAGGGAGAGCGCACACCCATCTCCCTCCAAGTGCAATAGAAACCACAGGGGTGGATACTTCCAGGGTATGGCAATATTCATCTAGCCTCCAAGGGCATGAGGTGGTGGGGAAACCTTTTCAAATACAGCAACTGAGGACCATGAGGGTTAGGGTGGGGGTCAGGGAGGGGGATTGGGGAATCACAGCTTTCAAAATTCAAGTCCATGGCAGGGGGGTATCCTGTTTGGAGGTCAGTGCTGCCTGCCCCAGAGCAGGAAAACAGTGTAATATATGACATATAACCATGCTTAACATTAATGCAAAACCCATGAGAACAAAAGATGCGTCTTTTAAATCAGCCTAGTAACTGCTTAAACTTTTAAAGTCCCCAAAGTGACGGACAACTTCTCCCAGAGTAGAAATGGTCACTAGCAAGCTTGCTGTGGTATGTGCCCACATCACGCCCTTACAAATGCCATGTTGATCTTCAAGCTGACCCCCGTTGACACATGCCAAAAAGCCATTCCACCTCTGCTTCAAGAGGGTCACATGACACCGGCGTGGGTCATGGAGATGGATAAAGGTAGACCAACAGCAGGAAGTGACTGAGGAGAAGGACCATTGCGGAAGCCTGAGGATGGAGAATCCAGGAACCCCCCACAGGGCGCCAAGCTTGCTCCTCTTGCTTCCGCGCTTCAATGCCAGCCCAACTCAGCGCCAGCCCTATGGCCGCCATGGTCTTCTCGTTGTATTACCAATATGCAATCTTTTTTATTGTTGAAAAAAAAGTAATAATCTCAAGAAATAATATGGGGAGAGACTGAGTGTAAACCCATGAACTTTTTTCCAAATGTCTATTTTTTTGGAGAGTCCCTTTGGAACTGCAAGCAGGTGTGTTATGGGAATGTGGACCTGGCTGAAACAGGTCCCAAATGCCAGGTGGGAATCAAGTTTGAAGAGGTGAAAGGGAGGTCGCCGCTGCTGCTGCTGCCCATTCTGTGTGTGGGTGGGAAGAGACTGTGATATTTAGAAAGTCCATTCATTATATTTTGACATTTCATAGATCATAACATGGGAAGTTTGGGGGAATGACCCCATTATATTTTTATAAGTCTTTTTTTTTTTTTTAAAGATGCTTTGCACAGCTTTAACATGTAGGAAAGTTAGACAGATATTTCTCTTTCCTTCTAACTCTGAAGTGCCAGAACGGTCCCAGCCTAGCCAGGGCACTCTAGGGAAAGTGACAGGGACTGCGATGAACTGAACTGGAAGAGGGAGTCCTCCTGACAGATGTGGCTATGCACAGAACCACTGTCCCCATGGCACAAAACCTGTCCCAGTCCTGCGCTCCATGACTAGGGCCCAGGAGTGGCACTTCTGTCCTTGCACTTTACTGGCTTGGCCTTGGGTCAGAGTTATAGGCAGGATAGAGATTGATCTCTGACAATCAGTCGGGCACTTTGCTCATATCCCTCAAGCTAGGGAGCTCAGGGGCAGGATGGAGGAGTGGAATGAAGAGATGGTGTCCACCTGTCCCCTACCATGCACTTTCCCTGGGGAGTTTTCCTCCTTTCCTTGTGGCATCGAAGCTAATAATACCAAGATGGGTCTAAAACAGATGAAGCCAAGACTAAGTCCGATAGCTCTGAGTAAAGAAGGTGCACGACGCAGCCAAGAGGATGAGACTGAACTGCTGGTGCCCCGCCAGGTCTAAGGTCAACCGGCCTGAGCCTCCCCTCCTCTTCAACTATGCGATCCAAAAGGACAATCCACATTTCGGCTCTGGGGGAGGGGACACAGGACCTTTGCTTATGGGAAATCTTGAGCAGTAGGAGTCCCGTGAGTGGGTGACTCTCATCTGAGGTCTGTCTTTTCCCACCCTAAAAATGTTCAAAGCAGGAAACGTGAAGATGGCCTTGAAGAGTTCAGGATGAAGATGCCAGTGTGTGGCGCTCTGAGCATCTTCTATGGTACAAGAGCAGGAATCTTGTCACTCCAAGGCTGCGCATCTTAGGAGAGGCTGCAATTAGCCCTTGCCAGAAGCACTTCATTTTCTTCATTTAGGAAACGAACATCTGTGATGGAAAATAATCAACGGAGCCCTCTCCTTACTGTGCTCAGAGTGACTCCAGTCTAGGTGAATAGGGCGACCACGGGGAGCATCGGAATCTATGCTGAGTCACGTCTCTCACACAAAACCACCCAGCACCTTCCAAAACGGTCTCCATGGCAAGCATCTGAAGTCACCCTGAGATAGAAAAACCAACAAACCATTTGCCCAGTCTCAACTGGGCTCCTGGGTCCCTGTGTCATCATTTTGGAATGGTCCATTGTGAGCTGCCTGACCTGGGTGCCAAATCCAGCAAGCAATGGGCTCACATCTTTGAGACATACTGGAGAATGTCACTGAAGCCCTTCAGACTATAAGCAAAGAAACAGCTTGAGTCAAGCCCACGGTTAATACACAGAGTGTTCTTGGGTACATTGCAAGCTTTTATCTCTCTGAATGCACTGTGGAGAGAGTAGCATCAGAACTCTCCCTGGCTCTACCTGCTGTGACTCTCTGCTTATACTGAGAATCTTCGCCCAGCCTAAAGCCTACCATCATTTTGATTTCTCAGGGCTCGGTGCAAGTGTGTAGGTTTTATTCACAGGTGCACTGACCAGCACAATTTCTGTTGCTTCTCTTTGTCAGGAAATCTGCAAGTTTGTTTTTCCTCTTTTGATCAAAACCCAAAAGGAGAAGAGAGAAGGGAAGGAAGGAGGGAAGGGAAAAAAGGAAGGGATTTGAACTAGATAAGTTAGGCCAAAGCTTTCAGGTGATTCCAATAAACAGGGCAAGGCTTTCCTAGTTCCCCTTCAGGTTGAGCACAAAGGGCCTTATGCCCTGAGATTACAGATGAAAGACGGATGGTTCCATATATGGAAATCTGATGTCCGTGCAGAGAATGGCGCACTGGTTTTGAAGCTCTTCTTCAGTACGGACTGACGCTGCTCGTGCATAGTGTGAGCCTTGGAAAGGGGTACACAGGAGTAGATGACTTCAACTCACCTCCAGAGCTGCACTTTATTCTAGGAGTCAGGTGGGGACTCCAGCTGCCTCTCACCCTGCTAGCTTGAGGGAGCCCACTGTTTTGAGAAATAAACAGCTCCACTCCGCCCTCTTCTGGAAATTCCTAGCACCTGCAAGACCCTTCTTGGCAAAGGCAATAATGGAAAATGTGTGTGTGTGTGTGTGTGTGTGAGAGAGAGAGAGAGAGACAGAGAGAGACAGAGACAGACAGAGACAGACAGAGACAGACGGACAGACAAAGAGATCTATTTTTCTATTAACTCCAGAAGAAAAAAGGAAGTTTTACCCTAATTATTTCCTCTTCTAAACTATCAATAAATAGGAAAGTAATTCCTTTCAGAAGTGTACCAATATTTTCCATAGCCTTTTTTTTTCAGACTTGGGAGACAAACAAGAAGGCTGGTTCACTTCCTCCAGTACGTGCATCTTTATGAGCATCATAAAAAGAAGTAATGTCTTGTGAGGCGCCATGACGTAAGACTGCAGGGCAGCTTGGCTCTCCAGTCAAGGTGGTACTGCCACACTGATAATGGTCTTCTGTCTTACTTGATTGCAACATGCTGAAGCCGAAGGGGGTTGTCACATCCCCGGCAATGACTGCATCCTTCAGAGATGACAAGCAGAGTGTATCCTCTTCAGGGCTCAGAGAGTCAGAGCCTTTTCCCAGTTAGACTGGAAGCCCGGTTCAGAATGATGAACACCATGCTAGAAGCTATCGGTATCTATTTCAGGAACAGCTTCAGTACTTTCCACCCCCCTTTACCCTGCCCAGGCAGGTGAGGCTGGATTTTCCCAGGTTGTTTTTTGAATTGGTAAGTGGCCAATAAGTTTCTGAGTGGGTGAATGACTTCTACCCATTGAATCAACTGAAAAAAAGATGCCGCCACCCAAGCAAGCAGGAAGCACATTCTTTAAATAGAATATGGATTCTGTTTTTCTACTTCAGCAGCCTGAAGCGAGAGCCACTTTCTTTTTATCTAGTTCTAAGAAACAGTAGCAACAGTCTATGACAAGAGAGGAGAGAATGTGCCTTGCTTTACTGGCTCAACCATGAGAACTCTGTCTGTGCGAGGAAAACATGCATCCTGGCAAGGGTTTAGTCTGCTGGACTCTGACATCCCAGTAACAGAGAGGACGTCCTTGAGTGGGTCAAAATCCCCAGAGAAATGAAGAACTCTCCGTTGGAAGAGCGCTTGCCTGGTGTGTGGACTGGCGAAAAGGGGAGACAGACAAAGGGTGAGTGATGGACAACAGTGTAGGTTTTTATCGGAGAGAGAAGCCTTCAAAGGAGGGGTCTAGTATAGGAGGCTGGGGTACTTACAGAGAAGAAGGGAAGGGAGCTCACCCGACACCCTCTGGAAGCTCTCTCAACCCACCCATAGTCTCCCTAAGCAGTGTGACTCCAAAGCCTAGAGCACCTTTAACATCCAGTCAAGATGAAGCACCCACAGCACACAATGAGTCAGAAGAGTCAAAGATAACTAGCCCAAGACAAAGCCCGACAGAGGGTATCCAGACCTGGTCCCACAGAGGATGGGGAACTGAGGTTTGAGACCGGCTGGTGTCCATTTATCTCTTCCGTGTACATGTTTTTTTAACCTTCCACAAATTATTTCACTTTCCATGATCTTGAAGAAACCTTAACTTTCCAAACTGTTGATGAGCATAACATTGAAGAAGTTAAATGATCAATGTTTTGTTATTAAAAGTAGAATATAGATGAGCTATTGCACTAAAATGCATCTGAGAGCTACAGATCAAAAGTATGGATGTTTGTTTAAGTACATCTCAGTATACAAATGTTTAACATCCTAATTACCTCTCAAATGCTGGTGGATATCATCTTTTACGAGATTAGAGATCAAAGATCTTGATCAAAAGCCAGTGTTCCATGGTGGTGGCACATGCCTTTAATTCCAGCACTCAGGAGGCAAAGGCAGGCGGATCTCTGTGGATCTGAGGCCAGTCTGGTCTACAAATTGAGTTCCAAGACACCTAGAGCTACACAGAGAAACCCTGTCTCGAAAAACAAACAAAAAAGCCAATGTTCACTCTTCTTTGTCTCAAAATGTAGTCATAAACATCATAAACCCACTAACCCATCTTCAAGGTTAATAATCTACTACTAAGGCTTGATACACAGGGGACTTAGCTGAGGTGAAGCCACTGCGTGGCTACTGAAGTTTGAAGACAAAGAGGAGTGAGCCGGAGAGCAGATGAGAATCTGCTGTTTGGGGGATAGGACCATGTTCCTTACTTATGGTTTTGCAGAGGGTGGAAGCCTTGTGTCAAGAAAGTTTAGACTTGGCCGGAGTGAAGAGTTAGGATAAGAGCTTTCCGAAGCCTAGAATTCCTTTACCATCCATTCAAGGTGAAGAAGGAAAGGCACAAGAGCCAAAGATAAGCATCGTCTCTAAGGGCTGGCCTTGAAATTGAGCAGGGTGAGCCCTGGTGTGAGTGTGAATAATTCAGGGGGGGGGGGGATGCAGGGACCAGAGATACCTCGCTCTTGGGGTGCTCAAGGGTTCTGAGCCCAAATCATAAGACTATGTCCATGGCAACCATTTACCATTTGGTGTCTCATCCACCCGTTAAGCAGCTAAATGGCTAACCCTGTGGGACAGCTGCGCAGCTACTTCTCCCAGCAAGTGTTTGAGGGAAAAGGGAGCCGTCTTCAGATAAGTGCCAACTGAAACAGGAATACTGATCAATGTTCCAGAAAAGAAGGGATGTCCAGTAGATCTTCTCCCTCATCCCAGGTCTAGAAATGAAAGGGGAAATGGAATTAGAAGAGAAAACATATAGTCAAATCCCCCCTCAGCTCAAAACAAGAACCCTGAGCACTAAATAGATGCTTGTCTCTGGATCCCCTTGTTCTTGGACTAACTGTCCAGTAGACAACTTGATGTGTGCAAAACCCCGGGCAGTCCATTTCCCTGTTCAAGGTCTCTTTTTACCCGCAGCTCATGATACATGAACCTGCTTTGCCTTGATCTCGGAAGCACGCGAAGTAGTCACTGGGAGCCCACATCCTAAAGGTCATCAGTTCATCCCATTAAATGCTAAGGGTTTAAGCCAAAAAGGCCCCGGAGCTAGACAGGAGCTTGGGAGTCAGGCTTCTTCATTTATTTTGTGGTGCATGTGTGTGTGTGTGTTTGTGTATGTGTGTGTGTAGAGAGAGATGAGAGGTTCTGTACCCAGCTTCTATGTGGTTCTGGGGATCCAAACTCAGGTCCTTATGCTTGTATAGCAAGCACTTTATTGACTGAGCCAGTCCCAGCCCTGAAAGCTATGATTCTGTGTGGAGCGCACCATGAACACTGGCTGAAAAAGGTTTTTCCATACGTCATGCACGCTGCTGACAGTGAAGCTCTGTGTTCTGTGCCCCTGCCCCATTGTGACTCGGGATTGAACCCACAGCCTGTGGCATGCAAGACTAGTTAGTGCTCGACCGCCGAACCACATCCTCGGCAGTATACTGAAGGTGTTTCTAGAGCCGAGTTTGTGGTCCAGACATCATCTCGTTGTTGGTCTAACTGAAGGGCAGACCTGGAGGAAAAAGAGTCCAACATGTTGTTCTCATTCTTAGCTGCATCTAAAGAAATCACTTCCCAACCTAGAGAAGATTTATTCCAGACACAAAATCAAACAAGGAGAAAAATGGTATGAAGGAGAAAACACAGACAGGAGCCAGGTGCTGCGACGCCATCACAGGTGCAAATGCGCAAAGCGACACGGTTTTTCTTCAGGAATTTGCTTCCTTCCCATGACCAATCGAGGAGGGGTATTTCGAGGGAGCGGTTCAGAGTATCTCCCTTAGGAGATATTGTCCCCAGGCCTTAGCTTGGGGGGCAGGGGATGACAGAAGCAGTTGGGTAGGTTAACGTTCTCCATGTTAGCTGCATTTCTACCTCACATTAAAAGGCACTGTGCTCTCAGCACGCCGGTTTAGCCAGAGTAATATCAATGGAGCTAAAAGTTGGATGAGATAAATTGCACATTTTAAACCCATCCAATATCATGTCATAATGATTCCATCTCCGATGATGGAGCCGTGATAATATCACCACTAACAAGTTCAAATGAGATGAATGAGCTAGACTCCCACGGGGCTCATCTTGCTTCTTTCTCATGCTGGACACACATACAATGCCTACTGCATGCTGGCATGCATACTCCCGATAACAGAGGGCTAAGGGGCATGTTCTCTTCCTTCCCTCCCCTCATTTAAGCAGCCAGAGTTCTGCTTACAAGATATAGCAGGGGCCTCAGTAGCCTCAAAAAGAAAAAAAAAAAAAACTTGAAAAACTGGACAAAATACATGTCTTCCGTTGCCATAGGCTTGGAATAAACAAAGTGAATCAGAGTGGCCGAGACAGCAGCTGTGGCGGTGTGTGACTATACTCCCAGCACACGGAGGTAGAAACAGAAAGATCTAACCCTGAGCTACATAGGGAGTTCTAGTTCTGCCAGAGCTAAACAACAGAACCCTGTCTCAAAAGCGAAGTGGTCAAGACAAAACCGTAACTACTTTGAAGGCCTCTTGCTTTTGTCCGGATCAACCTGATGACAGCTCTGCTGGGATCCACGCAAGAACTCGACAGTTCTACCCAAAGGGTGGCAATAAAAAAATGAAATGACTGTTCAAACGAGCCATGGGGCTTCCAAACCAGATTGGACTGGCTTCCAACATGCCTGGGTGGTTGCACCACTGGAGCGATGCTGCGTTTGCCTTATCTCAGGCTTGGTAAGTTCTTGAGTCTCATCTGGATTTCAGATAAAATTCACTAATTTGAGATGAGCTAGCTTCTGCCAAGGGGAGCAATGCGCCACTTCAGTCTCTCCCAAATCTTGCCAAAGCAATGACTTCCTGTGGACCTGGGAGTCACCTCCAAAGGACTGCCCTATGTCATCGATAGTTAATCCAACTAAGTATTTGCACAGAACTAACCTGTCGTAAAAGTTCCTTGGCTTGGTTTTTAGATAGAACAATTTCCGATGACTCCTTGGGTGACTTTTTTTCCCTTTTCCCCTCCCCAGAAAAGTTAGCTTCCAACTGAAATGTGGCCCAGTGTACAGGGAGAAGTTAGCCCCTTAAAACAGGCAGGGGATGCTCCCTGGAGATCAAGACCGACTCCCCAGGCATTTCAGTCCTAGAACAGAAGAGCATCTTGCCATCCTTCCTAACACAGTACCAGCGTGGATGTGGGGTCCACTAGAGGTGAGGTGCCTGTAGTTGGCTAAGTCCAAAGGATGCAAGAGTCATTCTTAGCTGGGCACTGTGGGCTGAGCTCTAAGGTCCTTGATCACCCACAGTGGGAGAGGTTTCCACAAGCCACATAGCCAAAGCAGATTGCTGAGTAGCAGTCCGGGGCATCTCTGATTAATTGGCCTGGAAAATTGGATCTGAATTACTCTCACAGAAGTTCCTCATCCTTTGCCAGAAGAGAATGTGACCATGTGTTTTCTATGGAAACTTCTTTGTACATATGTATAAACTAGGTATGGCCTTAAAGCTGCAGTTAAGGATCTGTCTGGCTCCCACCTTAAGCAGCGTGCTGAGCAACCGCTTCCTTAATGTACAATTTTTACTTCTCATTGGACTTTCAGCCTTGAACAGGCGATTCCCTCTGGCCCCTTCCCTTTTTTGCATGAAGTCATTAAAGTTATGACAGGGTTTGTTTTTGTTATTTTTGTTTCGTTTTGGTTCAAGGTTTTTTGGCTTGTAAAAAAAATCTATTTCTGCAATTTAAAGATGGAATGTAAAATTTTCTGTGCTGTATATAAAAGTATATTTATTGAGCCATCCATAGACACATGTCCATGCCAATTCTAATGGAAAAAATTAAAGTTTTCTGAAATTTTCTGTGGTTAACTCCTAATTGTTAACTTCACACCTATCTTGTGAGAACTTCTGAAATCCTGCAGTTACCCCCAGAGAAAAATCTGTGTATAACCTGAGAAGCATTTCACTAGGACTTCATATTGAGAAATAAGAACTCAGCTGGGCAGTGGTGGCACACGCTTTTAATCCCAACACTCGGGAGGCAGAGGCAGGCGGATCTTTGTGAGTTCAAGGCGGCGGGGGGGGGGGGGGGGGGGGGGGGGGGGGGGGGGGGGGGGGGGGGGGGGGGGGGGGGGGGGGGAGGTCATTTGTTTAGTCAAGAATATTTATTGGTAGATGCCATGGGGTGGGTAACAAAGGTGACTCACTCACAGATCCTGCCACCAAGGCTTACAGTCTATGGAGGCAGCGAGAGAGAGATTGTGGGATACAAAGCCAGGGCTGTTTCAGAAAGATTAATCTAATGATGCAGTGAAGACCAGTGAAATCATGGATGTGGAGGAGTGCAGTCTGTTGAGGTAGCATGGTGGGACCTAGATGGTAGACTGGATGCAGGGAGGAAGAAGGGAAACTAACCACGCCCTTCTAGCAGGGTGGAGCAGTAGTAGCGGGCTTGTGAGAGGCCAGTTCTGCAGGAATTAATGCCTAACATGGACTAGGGACATCCAGGAAGAATACTTAGACCAGGGGCTTCCTCCTCACACATACCCCCCTCCCCATACAGTCTCCCAAGAATATCCTTAGACAGAAATGTCAATCTGAAATTGACTGACTTCTAGTCATTGACTCATTTACCACTTAGGGACTTCAAGAATACAGGAATTAAACACCAGTTCTCTGTTCCTAAGAACTTAGCACAGTGGTAAAGCAGCTAATTCCAACTCCAGGCTGCACCATGGGCGAGTCCTCTAGGAAGACACAGCTCATGGGGATGAATGAGACAGGCCTGCAAACAGGGACAAATGAAATCAAAGGGAGAGGGGTGAGTCTGTTCACTTATGATTCTCAACAATGAACTGGGTCTCGACAAAAACTGGTATGACAGAGAGATGGGGCTGGTGACACAGGTACACGCGCAGGGAGAAGGCACGGGAAGCTGTGGACTCAGCATGTCCAGGAGAATGGTGGGGACTCTTGTCATCCCACATGCTGGAACCTCGCCCTACAAGTGAAGCAATGAAAAGAACGACAGGCCATTGATACACAACGTGGCAAACACACAAGCTAGCAGGAAGGTAACAAGGCAGTGCTTTCAACGTAAAACACTGTTCCTGGGGACTAACAGCACCAACATACCAAATACAGAATGCCAAAGGACTTCAGAGAGAGCGGCAGCCGATGTTTGGCTATTAAGGCATTGGATTAGCAAGGTTGGAGAAATCGTTTATTCTGTAAAGTACTTGACACGCAAACATGAGGACCCGAGTTCAAGCTGCAGAACACAGAAGCTGGGACTTGGAATCCATGCACTGGTGAGGCAGACAGATGGATCCCTTGAGCTCACTGGCCCAATGAGAGCAACAGGTTCCAGTGAGCCTCATTTCAAAAAACAAGGTAGAGGCTGGTACAGTGGTAGACACCTTAAATCCACTGACTCTAGTCACGGACCCAGCCGTCACTTAGGGACTTCAATGCACACCTCCATGTCCATCCACTCAGTCTCCTGAGTACTAGGATTGCAAGCATGTGATAGGCAGAGTTGAGAGGTGACTAAATCTATGTAGCACGTTCCAGAACAGCTAGGGCTACATGGTAAGACAATCCCCCCCTCCCCCAAAAAGACTCCTGAGAACACTCAGGCTATCTTCTGGCTTCCACAGAAACATACACACCACACCTATACCCTTCCTCACCCTCCTTACAAAAACACAACTTCCTGAGGAGAGTGGGGGGTGGGAAACTAGTTATGTAAGCAATCAATGAGCTCACTTCCCAAAAGGAATGGAGGTGCTAGTGTTGAGTGTCACCCCAACTCAGGTCTGTGCAGTGGCAATCCCGGCACTCAGCTGGTTCAACACAACGGGCGCTGCCCAGAACCGCACTGCTCATTCAGCTGCTTCATGTCATCTCTTCCCCTCGTTACTGTGTCACAACAAACAGTAAACCTGAAAGTTACATGGCTTCGCTTGGTTGTTTATGTGTTGCTGTACTGTCCTTGAGACAGGCTCATGCTTTGGAATTGAGGCTGGTTTTGAACTTACAATTCTCTCACCTCCTGAACATGCCACAATTACAAGGATGTGCCACAGGCCCACATTTTAACTATACTACTCCACGACAGCAGCTGATTGGAGAACACAGGAGTACCACCTCGCCATGAAAGCAAATAAGTTTTGGTTAAGATTTACTTACTTCGGGCAGTGGTGGCGCACGCCTTTAATCCCAGCATTCGGGAGGCAGAGGCAGGCAGATCTCTGTGAGTTCGAGGCCAGCCTGGTCTACAAGAGCTAGTTCCAGGACAGGAACCAAAAACCAAAAGATTTACTTACTTCTATCAGGGACTCTGGGCTGGAGGGACGGATGTTCAGTGGTTAAGAGCATTTTGCTGCTCTTCCAGGATAGAAGTTCGGTTTCCAGACCTATGCAGGAGGATTCACTCACCTGTAACTCCAACTATCACCATCTTCAGGCTGCCTAAGTCACCTGCACACACATGGCAAATGTCTACAAACATGCACGCATGAACATACAAAAGACTAAGACTTACTTGGCTAAAATATCACCACGGGTCCAGACTAAGACCCCACTAGATAACAGAACTATTCACTGAGTCATCCCCACAGATTATGATCTGAGAAGGGTCAGCCACTTACAGAAAAATCTTGTGCTTTCTGTGACCATGAGCGCCTCTAAGCTCTGGGGTTTGGGCTTTATGTGGTGTCAGTATTGACACCCAGATTCTCAGCAGTGTGAACTGTGCTTCCAAATCTGGTCAGGGCCATGCCCTGTCAGCACACCCATCCCACTGCTGTGAAGTGGGGCTGAAGTAGTTCCTAAACCATCACAGGCAATTCAGGCATCCTGCCACACCCCTACACACGTGCGAGCACAGGCAAAGCACAGAGAGGTCATGGAGATCTACACTTCCAACTTTTCTGAGGCCCACGAGAACAGGGCTTCCTTCCATCTTTCAATCCCGCCACCATTCCCTGTACCCACAGGAGACTGATTTCTCAGATCCAGATCACCCTTGATCTCCAGAGAACGCGAGGGGCAGTGCCATGCATGCCTCACCTCACATGGCCAAAACGTCAATCACCTCATTAAAACTCCTGGTTAAAACACAGGTTAGGCTAGGAAGAACTTCAAGTTCCTGAAACTTAGAGGGGCATCTTATAGGCAGGCTGGCATTTGAATGAATGGCCTGTCTATCCGTGGTGACAAACCCATCACAACAGTTCTCAAAACAAACATTAGAAGGCTGGGGAGACAACTCTGGCTGAGGCGCAATGTGAGTGTGAAGCCCTGACTCTAACGCCCAGAACCCAAAGACAAGTCAGGCATAGGCCGTCTGCAATCCTTGTGTTTACAGCAAGATGAGAAGCAAACAGGGACCCCTGGAAGCTTGTGGTGTATGGGCTACTCAAACAGGGTGGAAAACAAGGACTGGTACCCAATTTGTTCAGTTTGCCACAAGTACCCTGTGTGAATACAACCCCCAATACACCTAAACACACATACAAATAAACATTAAAATTAGATTTGACAATTTGGTTGTCCACACTGAGGCTGCACACAGCACTCAACGCAACACTGTATAGCAAGTTTTAGCAGTCTACATTGCCAGTTTTCTTCCAGAAATATTTTAATAAAAATCGGCCTTTTCCAAGAAATACCCACTGCACGTCCAGAGAACCGTAACAAAATAGAAAATTTACCATATGGCTATGATTTAAAGAAAAAAAATATGCAGACCCTGGGGCACGATAGCCAAGTCCGAGATTCAAGCCAAATCCTTCTGACGGGCCCATGAGGAACCTGGATAGACAGCAGAGTAGAACGTGGCCCACCAGCCACTGAGGTCAGAGGCCTCACAGAAGCACCTTTCTCAAAAGCGGTCCAGTCTGAGGTGTGATTTTAGGATAAGGCAGAACAATGTTAACACGACACATACACGTGATCAAAAAAAGTCTACAGTTCCCCCACATAGTCTGAATCTGAAAACAAATCTAGAATCTTTATTACTTTTCTTTAAACAATTGCCGGGACCGGAATCAAAGACAAATAGAAGGCACAGTTTTGCTCGGTTATGTTATCGGATTTGGGGTTTGTTTTCTTGTGGGGATTTTGTCCTTTTTTTCCTTTTTCTTTCTTTTTTTTTTTTTTTACAAATACAAATAAAACATGAAAAACTCTACCTCAAAATAATCTAACAGTTCAACAAAAATCCTTAGCTGTGGTCTAGACATTGACAGGCTACATCACAACTTAAAATCCAATGGCAAAAACAGAGGTTTAGAACTGTTTGGTAATCACATGTCAAAAAAACAAGGTTCTGGAAACACCTTTTATTCAGTTAGCCACACCAGCAGGGACCCAGTGGCAGTTGCCAAAAGGTAATTTTTCCACACCAGACAGGAGACGTGACTCTTGGCAGATAATATGGATTTTTCCTGCTTCCAAAATGTTTATCAAATCCTGTGTCTCCCAACAAATGAAACATCCATTGTCAGTGAAAGCGAGATGCACTCCTGTGGGGAATGGCTGTTAAACTCCAGTCTGTATCTTCTGCGTGAGCAGGAAAAAGAGTCTCCCCTCCTCTTCTTTAAAAACCTACTCCTCCTAAAGTATCGTTCCGGAAAACTGGAAGTGAAGGACTAAAAGGTCAGGGGAGGAAAGGAGAGTGGGGGGGCACACACCATGAACACAAGCGAAATGAAAATTGTACAAACTCGAGCAGTTTATAATAGACTACTCCGAGACACCAAAGGCTGGTTGAAGAAATCACCGCTCTGCAGGAGCCAGGGCTGTGTGCTGTGTGGAGATCGGGACCAAGCAATTCACTGCCTTGGAGTTGTGATCCCCCTGCCCACACCAAAGCCTGGTTTCTGCACCATGCCTCCGCGGGGAGGGCCTCTCATCCCACCACTTGGCCCACCACGGGGGCCTCCTGGTCCACGAAGACGGTTATCCCTGCGGTCGCCTTCCCTAGCAGCTCGAGTCTTCTTCTCCTCCACATTCAGACGGACCGTGCCTCGGAACATGATGGGCTGTGAGGAATAAGGAGAGCAGGCACTGAAACTCCTGATCGTGACTACTCAAAGTGACAGAGCCACCACAAGGAGCAACCAGCTGTCAACCCACTACTCCTCACACACCTGCTTCTGTCAAACTTCATGTTACTAGTGCATGCGTATGGAGAGCTGTGCAGGAAGTGGAAAAGCCCGGAAATAGGAGCAACTAATGATACAAAGAAAGATGCTTCCACAGCTTTGGGATTCAAACCTTCTCACATACTGGAACAAAATACTGGTGCCTCAAGTAAAAACATGAAATGGGAGTTAAAATTCCCAGAGAAAGCAGCTGAGGGGTGAAAAAGTACGACACTTGAAGAATATGAGCAGGGCCTGATACGCAGGGAGCTAGAGCTGGACCCACAAAAAAAAACTGGAAAGTACAGCAAATACCACTCAGTCCAGCGAAATGGAGAGAGAAGGTGTCTGTCACCCACAAGCACAACCGGCTTGTACAGCCAGAAACCTTGGAGTTACCAAGCTAGGTAACTCCAGTCCCAGGGGAGGTTTCCCCACTTTTCTCGCCTCTGAGGATACTGCCCATACCTGGTATGCATACAAACATGCAGGTGAAATGCATACACAAAACAAAAATCTTGAAACACTCACAGATGCAAATGTGCTTACCCTGTTGTTAAGGACCTTTTGAACAGGCTCAGAATCGTCAAACACAACAAAACCGAAGTTGGGTAACTTCCCGCCACTGTTAATGCGCAGCTCCACCACGTTCCCATAACCTGTAAGTGCAAAGAGCTCATAACTTCCTTGCGGACACCCAGCTTACCCACACGTAGTTTTACATGAATTTAAAATGTCACACTAAAATGCAAGAGAGTTTAAATGTCCCTAAGATGAATGCTTATAACCAAGATCTAAGTGTTTCAGAAGTTTGTGGACTTTTGGTTCTTGGAGAGAGGACCCAAGACAATGCATTATGTTCCACATGTTCCTTATATACTCCACTGTGAAGGAATCCTATAACACTGTAGCATGCCTACAACTCATGACACTGAGGTCACGCTCAAGGGAAGAACAGAACCCATGTGGAAGCAGACCTGACATTATACCTCCGCTCCACTATGTGGCGCTGCATTGAGACTCAGCACTTACTTTGGAAAAAATCCTTTAGTTCCGACTTGTCAACCTCATGTGGCAGGTTCCCGATGAAGAGCTGGTGACTGTCAGGGTGCCTCACCATCCTTCGAGGTTCCACATCTCCTGCTTCCCCAGCCTCGCGCACTTCATAAACAAAGCAGACTCTCAGACTCTTCAGACAAGTTTCCCTCTACCCAAACAAAGTCTTTCCACTGCACAAACCAGGCCCAGAGAAGAAATCCTCATCTCAAAACCACCCCAAGCTAGACAAACTGTCGAAAGCTCTTACTTGACCGGGGTCCCCTCTGAGGAGGGATATTGATCCGTTGCTCTCGAACTCTCTGGTCTCTCTGAGGCCTTTGTGGTAGATTCTGTGACTCAGGCTTAGATTCTGGGCGGGGCTAAAAAGGGTTACAGATTACCCTTTGTGGGAAGTAGCTTATTTTCTCTTTAAAAAAAATCTAATCATGTTTACTGTGTCTAAGTGCAGACATGCTATGCACAGGCCACACACTCAGCCTTGTTATTTAGCTTTCATTTTTTTTCCTGTATGAGCGTTTTGCTCGCATACGTATTTGTGAGATATATATGCCTGGTGTTGGAGAAGGCCAGCAGAGGGCACTGCATTCTCTGAAACTGGAGCTACAGGTGACTGCGAGCCACTGCAAGAGCAGTAAGAGCTCTTAACCACTGAGCCATTAATCTAGCCACATACATTTAAAAAAAGAAAAGCCTTATGTGTAGGGCAGGAGAAATGACTCATAATCCAGAGCACTGGTGGCTCATCCTAAGAACCGAAGTTAGATTCCCAGCATCCACCTGGTTGCTCCTAATTGCAATTCCAGGGAATCACCATACCTCTTCTGGCCTCCAAGGACAGACAGATACATGACGCACAAACATACTTGCAAAATACCCATGCCCAAACAATAAAAAGATTTTAAAATTATGTGCTCCTGCATGAATCTCTGGGCACTGAGTACAAACATTGCCTATAGAGCAAGAAAAGGACATTGGATCCCCTAGGGCTGGAGTTAACAAACAGATGTGAGCCACCATATGGGTTCTGGGAATTGAACCCAGTCCTCTAAATGCTCCTAACAGCTGAGCCATCATCTCTCACCCCTTTGTCTACTTTCTTAAACAAAATTAAGCTAGAAAATAGCAATTTTGGCTTCAGACAGATAGCTCCTGAGGCTCACAGACTAAATCTCAGAGCTCCAGGCCTACAAAGACTATCCCCTCCCCCCCCAGAAAAAGAAAAAAGTGCACAGACCTATGTTTACAGCCTCAAAGAAAGAAAACTTCACACAAACTGAAAGGACCCTGCTTTCTGTCCAAGTGCTATTCTAGCTACTGCATAGTTCACCGCCCTGCAGAGTCCTCAATTGACCCACCCCAGTGAAACACCACCACCTCCTATCCACTCCCCTTCCCCATACACCAGGATCCCATTCTCTTAGTGTGTCGAGCAGCAAGTCTTAGATGCTGACTCTTACCTGTGAAGGTGGCACTTTAACCACATGAGGTGGTGTCCCTGTCACTGGAACAGCCCCGCTGGGAGGAAGGTTCTTACTAGTCACAGATGCCCAGGAAAACGTCTAGGAAAAACAAGATCAGCAACATAGTCATTAACTTCTGCTTCCTGCATGCCTATGCACCAGTCCCAAGCACCAGTCCCAGGCACCTGCCGCCAGCTTACAAAACTGTCTTGGAAGCAGCCAAGCATACCGGTACACCCCTATAATCCCAATACTTCAGAGACTAAGAAAGGCTAGCCTGGCCTAGACAGTGAGACCAGCTCAAAGTCAAGCAAGCAATTATGATGAAGAAAAAGACCTTTCAAAAATAAACTAGCAGAAAGCCAGGTGCATGCCTTAATGTCAGCATTAGGGAGGCAGATGCAGGTGGATCTCTTTGCATTCAAGGCCAGCCTGGTCTACAAAGCAAGTTTCAGGACAGCCAAGACTAGAGAAACCCTGTCTCAAAAAAACCAAAACAAATAAGCAAACAAACCAGCAGAGAGTAGGGATGTGACTCAGCAGCTCACTGAATCACATAGGTTTAGTCTCTCATGCCTTATAAATCTGGCATGGAGGCACAGAACTACATTCCCAGATCTCAGGAGATGGAGCCAGAGGATAGGAGCTCAAGGTTAGCTTTGAGGAGACAAGAGACTCAGGCTCAAACACAAAGAGCTATCCACAGCATAGGAACAAGAAACGGGAAAATACTGCTGAGCCGGCAACTTAATGCTAAGCCCCAATCCATACCCTCAGGTCTTCCTGCGCTGGGGCAACATCCACTGGGGCCGGGGAGGAGCTCTTCTGCACATCCTCGGGAGCAGCTTCCTCCAATGGTGGCTCAGCCTTGTCCTCCTGGATGTCAGGCACGGGTTCTGGTTCTGCCTCCGGCTCCGGTTCTGGCTCTGGCTCCACAACAGGCTCCTCTAAATGCTCCTCCAAGTCATTGCTGTCATGGGAGAATTTGAGAAATGTAAGCCTATCTATATATATGACTCACTCACCCAGAAACTTCAAGCTACTCCAGAGAAAGCTCTCGGGACAGGAGTTTGTTGGCTAAATTCTGATGAACATACAATCATAAAGATCAAACAGAATCAAGTGATTCTCATTCAGTTACTACTAATTGGCTTATTTATATGTATCACAGAAGCACTGTATTGAATGGAGAAAGATCAAACTCTCCGCTCTCTGAGCACTAGCTCAGGCACAGCAAGGCTAGTGAAGCCAGCCAGTCTCAAAATCCAAGACAGTAAATGTCATTAACTGTGGCTTTCTTTAGTAAGATAAAACAGCTCCCATAAGGGGGGCTGGAGAAATAATGACTCAGGTTCTTCCCCAAGGTTATGAGTTCAATTTCCAGCACTCACGTGGCAGCTCACAACTGTCTATAATGTGAGCCGATGTCCTATTCTGGTGTGCAGACATCCATGTAGACAAAACACCCATATACATAACACCATAAAATAGATAGGTAAATAAATCTTAAAAAAAACCCACATGGAATTCTGAGATAAGGCAGTTGCACCTCACACAACAGTGGTTACATTTCCACACCAGTTGCCAACACACACGGTCCCTGGCCATGTTTTAACTCCTGGCACCTGACCTCAGTAGGTCTGTGGTAAAACACATTCTTCCTTAGCCAGAGTGGACAGGTATGACCACACCCTGATAAACATTTATTTGCAAGGGGCTTCGAGCACATGGAACATCCATGGCAACAGTACACATTTTTCTGCCCTAGAAGCAGGACAATTAAAAAGACAATACTTACTGAGGTCATGAGAAAATAATTTTAAAGAAGGGTTGGACATGTAGCCCAAAACTTGCCTTAAAAATTAATTTTTAGGGCTGGAGAGATGGCTCAGTGGTTAAGAGCATTGCCTGCTCTTCCAAAGGTCCTGAGTTCAATTCCCAGCAACCACATGGTGGCTCACAACCATCTGTAATGAGGTGCCCTCTTCTGGCCTGCACACACAGGCATAGACAGAATATTGAATACATAATAAATAAATAAATATTTTTTAAAAATTTAATTTTTATATGTCTATGTATGTTTCGAAGTATGTATACTCAGCAGCGATGAGAGCATTTGCTGCTCTTGCAGAAGACTTGAGTTTGTACCCACCGCCCACATGGTGTCTTAGGACTTCTTTTACCTCCAGTTTCAGAGGTTGAGATGTGTTCTTCTGGCCTTTGAAGGCACTGACATGGAAGTGTATATATACACTTAATTGTCCGTCCTTAGAAGACACACCTATCTGCAAGATAATTCAACTTCTTGTTGCAAGCCTTGAACAGAAGTTGCCCTTACCTGACAGCCTGATCATAGAACGTTCCAGAATCATCAGGCACCACCTCAGGTGTTTGTTGTCTTTCTTCAGATTCTTCTACTTCTTCCTCAGATTCTAAGAGAAAAATATGTAAAAGAATTATCACTCTATATCCACAAATTCCTTAATTTAGTTTCTAATATAGGCACAAAGAAAAACACAGTTAAAAAAAAAAAGGCAGGGCAATTTGGTTAAGTCAAGGCATAAGACTTTAAGGGGAAAATTAAACATTAAGAACACAGACTTTTTAAAAAGAAAAAGTTTGGGTTGGAGAGATGGCTCAGGCTGCTCTTCCAGGTCCTGAGTTCAATTCCCTCTTCTGGCCTGCAGGCATACATGCAGACAGACTACTGTATACACAATAAACCTTTACAAAATGTTTAAAAAAAACTGTTTCCTGTGTGACAAGAACGTGACAAGCCAGCTTCCTGCTCCTGTCAGATGCCTTTCCTGCCTGTCCCCATGCCTCCCCCCACATGATTGGCTTGTCCCCCTTGAATTGTGAGCCAATAAATAACCCTTTCTTCCCAAAGCTGCAGCATTATCATAGCAAGAGAACCTGCGATGTCTGCAGCAGGGTATTCTGGGATGGGGTAAGAAAGGTTACTTTGTCCTGGGCTCAGCCTGTCGTCTGTCTTAGCTGAGAAAACCAGAGACACAGGAGTGAAAAGCAACAGAGCACCCATGTTCTCTACAAAGGTCACCCTGGAAGGTTTGTGCGGCCAAATGACTGCGAGACTAGAGAACAAGCGGGCGCATCAGTTCAGTCCTTGCCCACTGCTGGTCACAAGGTTCCCGTAATAAAAACAGGGAATCTCTCCAATCTACACCCTCAAAAGTGACTCCCTTTCACCAGGGGATGCAATTAACAGTAACAAAGACTAATACAAAATTCCTTCTCAGAAAGAAAATGTCAGACTTTGTGAGAACACTGGAGCAAGGTGAATAAACTGATTAAAAAAAAAAAAAAAGCAAAAGCCACAACTTGCTTAGACCATGCACCTGCAGCAGGCCACCCTGCCTTGTCAGCTGAGCACCTGGCCATTCTAGAGCTGGATGGGTTGGAGACGTTCCACAGGTCTGACTGTGCACCACCCTCGGCCCTTTCTCCAGCCATTATCTACGCGTCGTCACCAGCACAAAGCTTTAGAAAAGCAATCCCAGCAGAGCAAAGGCCGTCAACTCGACTGCCCACTCTACTGGGAAGGGCTGTGCTTCCCCGCACTCTGTAGCACAGGTGTGCCAGGCTCTCTGTGTGGCGCTCTGCACTGAGCCGGGCTAACCAGCTTGCTTCTGACCCAGGAGAAACTAACTATTCACATTAATTAGATCCCCATGCTTTGAAAATATGCACTGTAACACAAAGCATTCTCGTAAGTTAATCTGGTGCTATTTACAAATTCCACACAAGTAACTGTCTATGGCCTCACACTTACCCTCCTGAGGTTCAGTGACAAAGCCACCAAAGACCTCATCTTGATATCTGAAGATGTCGTTGTGAACATAGAATTTGTTGGCCACAGAGCCCTGCAATGTCAGCACAAGTGTTCAGTTATTCAGACTTATAAAAAAAAAAACTGAATCATGAGCATTCATCTCTCTACCTCCTGCTTCTGATGCAACGTAGACAGCTGGCTCATATTCCCACTGCCTGACTTCCCTGCCATGATGGACTGTAGCCTCTAAATACAGACCAAACAAACTCTCCCCTTAAAGCCAGAAAACATCACTACAACACCAGCAGGTCTCAGCCACAGAGGAAATTTGCCTTCAGCAGACACCTAACAACATCTAGAAACATTTCTGTTTTAACAATAAGAACTGGCTTCTGAAACCTTGAGGGAAAAACAGGGAGAATGCTAAATGACAAAGCACTCATGGCAGACAATGTCATCTATGCCTAGACTGAATGCCCTGTGAGAAATCCTGTTCGTACACAGCTGAAAGAACCATAGACATACTGTTAAAACGTTCATCCTTACCAGACAGACAACTCTTGCAGAGGATGCCAAAGACAACTTTTCAACTATTTAGAGGCAATGTAGTCTCAACTCAAAGTATTTAAAATGACCTAACTCTTACGTAAGAATATTAGTTCAAGTACTTATGGTAGTAAAAGCCAAAAGATTCTTGTAGGTTTGGACACACTCGATTCCAAATCAACCATGTTTGTTTTTTTTGTTGTTGTTGTTGTTGTTTTGGTTTTGTTTTTTTTTTTTTTGTTTTTTTTTGCTTTTCGAGACAGGGTTTGTCTGTAGCTTTGAAGCCTGCCCTGAAACTACCTCTTGCAGACCAGACTGGCCTCTGGCCACCAGACTCTGCCTCCCAACTGCTGTAATTAAAGGTGTGTGCCACCACTGCCTGGCTTGGCTATTCATTTCTAATTTCTTAACCATAAAATGGGATATCAAAATATACCACAGTGCTTTGTGTACTGAGATGATTTATGCAACAATACATTTTCAAAGGAAACAAATAACTTCCTTTGAAAGACAAAAAGGAACTATGATGAGCCTGTAATTAGCAATACAGGTGGTAATCCTTCCCATATGAAGGTCATCAGTCATCCTCCTCAAGCTAGCAAACCTGCCTCAGCTTTTTTTTTTTTTTTTTTTTTTGGTTTCTCTGTGGTTTTGGAGCCTGTCTTGGAACTAGCTCTTGTAGACCAGGCTGGTCTTGAACTCAGAGATCCGCCTACCTCTGTCTCTTAAAAGCTGGGAAATTGCTGGAATGGAAAGATAGATCGCTCAGTGATTAAGAGCACTGGCTGCTTTTGCAGGAGACCCAGACTAAATTTCCAGCACCCACATGGGGATCCACTGCCCTCTTCTGGCCTCTGAGCACACTGCATGCATGCCAACAGAACTCCCAAATACATGAAACAAAAAGTTTTTAAAGCTGGAATTACATGTATACACCACTGTGGCTGTCAAGTATTTTACACTAAGTCTTAAGTACACAACTCAATGGTGGTACACACCTGCAATCCTAGTTCTTGGAAGGCCAAGACAGAAGGATTCTTGTCTCAAAATTAAAAATATCTGCCAGGCCGCAATGGTGCGTGCACACCTTTTAATATCAGCACTTGGGAGGCAACACAGGAAGTTCCAGTATAGTAAGGACTACATAAACCCTGTCTTGAAATCGCCCCTCTCCCAACACACAAAAAAATTCTTTCAAAGATAGGGAGAGTAATTTTACATTCTAACTAGAATTTTTTAGGTGAACGCTGGAGAAAACACTCAGCAAATCCTTCTAAGCAGATTCCATACTTATGCAGCTTCCTGCCCCTGTTCTCTGAAGACACAAAGATGGCATCCCTCATCATCCACTGAGGCACCTTCAGAGGCCTAACTACAAAGAGCCACTGTGAATAGAACAAGCTAATTCTCAGGTGGGACTTAAGGGGCCAGGGGCAGCACAAGAGCATATAAAGCATCCTGTGCACACCCCAGAAGAGAACATCATGAAGGGTTCCCACTGAGTAGGCCTAAGACATGAGGGATATGCTGAACAGTTACTAATGAATCATAACTCACTAAGTAGTCTAGAAATACATGTATGTATGATGGTGGGGCGGATCTTTAAGATAATGCCATGAATGAACACAGGGTGGTGGATGGGGTCAGACATTTCCATCTGTCATCCTTCCACTCAAGCCAAGACCAACGAAGACCAATGACAGCATACAAAACTCTGATGAAGAGCAGCACGTCCACAGAGTCCAAGAATTGGTCACAAGTTACAAACCAGATACAACAGCTACCTAGCTTTAGTGGCAAGACCTGTATACATTACCTGGAGAAACCAGAGCCACTAAATAGTTTCATAACCACTAAATGATGACAAGAAAAACACATGGACATCATGTGACTGTGCTCTTCAGAACTTTCAAAACCAATCCAATCAGAATAAGGTACTACCAGTGACGGGGGAACCAGGGACCCACTACAAGGAACACAATGTATACTTATATACAGAATCTTGGATCAGGAAAAGCAAACTACTATGGAAGACTATACTAGCATATTTCCTGAAATTTAAATATGGATTATTGAGTAAGCTATACTGAGTATATTTCTTGAATCTGGTTGTAACAGGATGTTTACAGGACAAATTCCTTGTCCTGAGGAGATGGGGCTGGATGGGGCTGAATGGATACAAGGTGTCCTTCAGTACTAATAGTTGAGAAGAATGAGTGGCCACTGGGTGGCCGCAGTACAAACCTTTAATCCCAGGGGAGGCAGAGGCAGGCAGATCACTGTGAGTTTGGATCAGCCTAGTGGTATACAAAGCCAGTTCAAGAACAGCCAGGGCTGTTACAGAGAAACCCAGTCTCTGTAACAGAGACAACAAAACAAAAATAAAAGGGAAGAAACCCACCTTTTTCACCCCCTCAATAACACATCTCCCTAAGCAAGTGAAGACACCACAGCTCCAGGCCAGGAGAACAAAGAAGTTCGGGCCCTGCGGTCATTCCTATAGTCCTGGGCTGCCAGGAATCTAGAGACTACACATGGCTTTTCATCTCTCAGTGCTCCATCACTAAGAGCCAACCATCATGCAACATACCTCAGGAGCAAGAACAAAGGTCTGCATGAACCTCCGCAGAGCCTGGTTATTATTGGACAGCAGCCCCATCACTTGGACCACCACCCCGTCATTCAGAGTGGCATGAGCATCCACGTGGCGGATCTTGGTGTGACAGTTGGTGAAGTTTTGTGACATCACTTTCCTGTGGATTTCCTGCGAAAGAGGTACAAGTCAATCTCTGAGGAACTCAGCAATTCAGAAACTAAGACAGCAGCTATCAGAACCCAAAACAGACCCTGGTAGATCCTCCAGTTCCTCCCAGTGTTCCCTGGTCCCTGACACTCAACCCTACCGCCTGCTTCAGCAAGCAGTCCTTGAGCAAAGACTCAAAGCAATCTCAAGAGCAACACAACAAGCACACTGAAGGGCAAAACTTTATTCCATGGCTTTGGTCAACTTGATAGTGCCTAGACCCACCTAGTCCCCTCATGCCCATCAGGAGACACTAGATAGAACAACTGTTCTAAGACCCATCCTAACCGAGGACAGCACCATTCCCCGGGCTAGGGCTTTGTACTGTATAAGAGAAAGGAAATAGCACCAGCCCTTCCTGGTGCTCCTGCCATCATCTCTTCCCCACCATGATGGACTGGCCACACCTCAATAGCCCTTCCTGCCTAAGTTGTTTCCGTCTGGTGTTTTGTTCCAGAAGTGAGACAGCACATAACCCAGAGACTTCTACACTTCTACAATTAACACCTTAAATTTTACACAACACCCAGTTAAAAATTAAAATAAAATAAATCTCATTCTGGTGAGATAGAGCAGCAGGTACGGGTGTTTGCTATGGTGTGATCTTGAGGAACTATAGCGGGAGCAGAGAGCTCCTGAAAAGGTGTCCTTTCACCTCCACATGCATGCCATGGCAGTCACACTCGCCCAAAGATCAATAAATGCAAGCATTTCAGAGCTGGAGAGAGGGCTGCATGGTTAAGAGCTCTCACTACTCTTAGAGAGGACCTGTACTCAGTTCCCAGCACACACATGCTCAGCCCTTGCAACTCCAGTTCATGGGGACCCAAAGCACTCTTGTCACTCAGGCACTAGGCATGCACATAGCACAGATCTAAATGCCAGCAAAGCACTCACACACATAAAACAGATAAGTCCTGAGTTCAATTCCCAGCAATCACAAGGTGGCTTACAACCAACTGTAATGAGGCCTCTTCTGGCCTGCAGGTGTATATGCATAAAGAATACTGTACACTCAATAAATAAATATATCTAAAAAAATTAAATATCAAATAGTTGTCCTGAATGAGTATCTTTTAAGATAAGAAATGACAGTCCTATGCAGAAGCCAGTTATCAAACACAGAAATTCAATATGATAACACATAGGCATTTCATCAAACCAAGGAATTAAACAGGAGTCACCCTGCCTCCCCTCCCCACCCCCATGCCCCAGCCCCTGGTAGGCAGAAGCTCTCTCTTCTCTGCTGCTACTGGTCCATAGCACCCACCTTCTGCCCATAGACTGCATCCGCTGGCTTCCCATTGGAGTCCAAGCCCCCGTGGGCATAGGAAGAGTTCTTCCCATAAAATCTGTGCAAGAGAAGGCAATTTACTTCTCATCTTCAAGGACCCGAAGAGCAGGTACTTAGTGTTCAGGCTTGATACCTATCCACATCACTGGCAGACTCCCAGCAGGGTCTGTTTACGTTTGTATATGACAATCCATTGCGACACCCCAAATGGGAACAGTCATCATTGAGCATGTGTGTGGTTTAAGTCCCAACTTGTTTCAGCCCAGGATAATCATGTTGGAAAGGACCTTGGAGTCAGCAAAGCCAGGCACTTCTAATCAAAATGAAATTCCTGCTTCTGCTGAGGACATCTGCCCTGTCAAGACTAGAAGCCGGTGCCTTCCCACCTGAGAAGGAAGGCAGTGGGCAGTTGTCCTGTGTGTGGGAGGTATGAACTTTTAACTCTTAAGCGCTCTCTCACCCATACACTTAAATACCCTGTTTTCATTAGAAGGACATCGGAGAGACGCACAGCAAAAATGCCAACTAAAGAACATCACTGAAGACATCTGCAGTCAGCCCAAAAACTCTAAAATAAGTAAGTCGATGCTATGGTTGTCTATTTTCCATCAACATCATGTTGCTGCTTTTTTTACTTTTTTTGAGCCAGGGTATCTCCTATGTATCCTATGGAGATCTGGCTGGAACTCACTCTGTAGACCACACTGGACTCAACTCAAGAGATCCACCTGCATCTGCCTCCTGAGTGCGGGCGGAGATTAAAGGTATGTGCACCAATGCACCAGATGACATGCTATTTTTTACATTATTAAAGGGACTCACTTCAGCATCCTCTGCTCTTTCCACTGTACTCAACAGAAATGGAAATGCAGGAAATGGATATCGTTGGCCATAATAGCAATAGCCAGTGTGCACATAGTGTCTCCAGCTCCAGCTTGGGTTGTCCTGATGTGGATTCTAATACCACAAATTTAACTACCTTACATGGCTGAAGACTGACATAAAACTTGGCAAAAAACTAAGAAAAAAGATTAAAAAAAAAATATGTAGAGACCTTTTCTGTGGCTCAAAGCCAGAGAATTTTAAATGCTCTGAAAACCAACAGCTCCAAGATGAGACCAGTTTCTCAAATGCTTTACCCAAAGGTTGTCAAGAGAAGCAGACACTGTCTTAGAAATGATAAAGCTTGCCGGGCAGTGGTGGTGTACACCTTTAATCCCAGCACTCAGAAGGTGCAGGCAGGCCAATATCTAAGTTCGAAGCCAGCCTGGTCTACAAAAGCTAGTTCTAGGACAGGCTCCAAAATAACAGCAAACCTATCTTGAAAAACTACATGGGGCTGGAGAGATGGCTCAGTGGTTAAGAGCACTGACTGCTCTTCCATAGGACCCTGGTTCAACTCTTAGCACCCACATGGCAGCTCACAACTGTCTGTAACTCCAGTTGCAGGGAACCTGACACCTATGGCAAAACACCAATGTATATAAAATGAAGATAAAGCTTAAAAAAATCCTACTTGACTGAAGTAAAAACTATAGTGCTCTAGCCCACTCATCTTAGTACTTGTATGAAAAAGAAAAAAATCTAAGTTCACATAGTTTTATATACGTCAACACTGAAAATAGCAGATTAAAACCACACAGCTTTAGAAAGTAAATCTGTGTGAGTCTGGCAAGGTGGACACTTTTAATTCCAGCACTCAGGAGGCCCAGAAACACAGATCTCTGAGTTCCAGGCTAGGCCAGTCCAGGGCTACAAACTACTGTAAGATCTCTTTCTAAGGTGCTTATGTGAAGAACCATCCCACACCACCCTCCTAGGCCTGTGAGAGCACACCTGTGCAACATGTCCGGAGCTTGGTTCAGCAGGGTGTAGTACTGTCGCACAAACTCCCGCCCGACCAGCAGGGGACTAGGCTTCTCCATAACCATCGCTTTGGTCGATTCAACCTGTAAAACAATACAAATCAGTCAACCCATCCTAAGGCTTGAAAAGAACTGACGCACTGTGCTGGGCCAACTATACAGCATGGCTTCAGCGTTCCTCAGTCTGACACACTAGCTAACCGAGAATTCAGTGTGTAGACCAGGATGGTCACCAACTCAGATTTGCCTGACTCCCAAATGCAACCAGTAAAAATTATAATCACACCCACTAATCTTAAAGCTTAAAAAGGAATAAACATCACAAGAACAAACTAAATCCATAAATTTTGCATCCAATATATTGTAGTCAGATGAATACATGAGGAAAAAAGTGTAAAAACTCATTATTCCAAATTCAGTTCTTAAACTAGAGATAAAACCCCAACAGTACACATTCCCTGCATGTACCAGTTTACGTTCCTAAACTCACTTAAAGGACTTCCACTCCCTTTTGGGGGTGGGGAGTAGTTCAAGACAGAGTTTCTATATATAGCTTTGGTTGTCCTGGAACTTGCTCTGCAGACCAGGCTGGCCTAAAGTACTTCCACAACTGAGTTCACTCTCCTGTCCTATTAAGGACAGCAACCCAGGCATTACAGAGATAATGGCCATACCACTCTCCATACTCCCTAGCCTAGCCGGATCACACAGTTAGTATACTAACAACAACCGCAAAATTACTACAGGCTGGGCGGTGGTGACCCAGGACTTTAATCACAGCTTGGGAGGCAGAGATGGGCAGATCTCTCAGCTCAAGGATAGCCTGGTCTATAAGAAAGAGTTCTAGGAAGCCAGAGCTACACAGAGAACTGTCTAAGAAAACAAACACATTCCAGGGCTGGAAAGAAGGTTCAGCAGTTAACAGCACTAACTGCTTCTCCAGAAGATGTGGGAATTCAGTTTCTACCACCCAGATGGCAGCTTACATCTGTAACTCCAGTTCAGTAATCCAACATCTTCTTCTGGCCTCTATAGGCACTGGACACATAAATACATACAAACACTCTTACATATTTAAAAAAAAAACAAAACACCTGGTGTGGTGGGGCATGGCTTCAATTCTATCTCTCAGAAGGCAGAGACAAGCAGGTTTGAGACAAGCCTAGTCTACATTTCTGTATTAATATCCAAACATGAAAGCAAAGCAGAACATATACAAATCTAATTATAGTATAAAAGATCGATTTTATTTCCACTTTTTTGTTGCTTTAAGTATATGGTATCCGTGTTTCGCCTGCATGTCTCTGCATCACATGTACACCTGGTGCCCTTGAAGAGAACACTGGATCCCTAGAACTGGGGTTGTAGATGGTCATGAGCTTTCATGGAAGCCCTATGGAAAACAGATGGTGCTCTCCCTTAACCAGAGCCATCTCCAGCCCACTGCAGTTTTAGGATGTGTATTCAACAGCAGCACAGCATCTACTGTCATTACAGAAGAAATCACCATCTATTCCACAATATGGGCATCTTTATCATACAATTTCTCTCCCAAGTACACCTCTGTTAACACTTGGGTTTCCACTGATTATAGAGAGTGGGAAGTAGTGGTGCACGCCTTCAATTTCAGCACCCAGTAGGACAGCAGGGGAAATCCTGTTCAAGGACACAGAGTTCATGGTCTACAGAGCTGAGTTCCAGGACAGGCTCCTCATCCAACTACATAGTGAGTTACATGACAATGAGTTCTACACAGAGAAACTGGACAGTGGTGGCTTTAACTCTAGCATTTGAGGCAGAGGCAAGCAGATTTTAGTTCAAAGCCAGCCTAGTCTACAAAGTGAGTTTTAGAACAGCCAAACTTGTTATAGGGTGAGAGACCCTGTCTCAAAAAAACCAAAAAAATAAAATATGGGAGGGAAAAATTCTTTCAGGTTCACTACTCAAACTTGGGTTTTCCCACATGCAACAGTGTCCACTGTTGTAAGCAATGGTTTCCTGTTCAGCCATTTCATATAGAGGGAGAACACTGGAAAGCCCTCTCTCTTCAGATCATGGCAACTTTAATCTATCCCATAAGCATAGCCACTAAAATCTATTATCAAGAGAATGTGGTAGTCAAATGGGACATCAAGGTTTAGGAAGGGTGGGGAAGCATGAACTGGCTCTGTCCCTCATCTGGCTCATGCCTGCCCTTTCTGACCTAGGTCTTGGTGTTGGTGCAGGTTACCTTCTAACTCCTTGGCTTGGGTGATCCCCCTAATTCGCACCACAATTGTTCAGATTATGGGTGCTCATGCCATGCCTGGAGCTCACAATCCCCCTGCCTTGGCCTCCCAAGAGCCAAGCTACAGCATGGCCAGTTTATTGCACTGTTCTTGAATATCTGACCCACTTACTTTATTTCACTAAATAAGGGTGATTCAGTTTTCCAACTGCAGCTGTGAGATCAGGTGTCAAATGTACAGTCGGGAAGCTTATATGGGTTTGACCTAGGTCCTCTGAATATGCTTTACGGTTGTGTAGCTTGGTGCTCTTATGGAACTCTTAACAGTGGAACAGGGGCTAGCTGATTCTTTTGCCTCCTTTTGGGATCCTTTTTCTCCTAGTGGGCTGCCTCGCACAGCCTTAATGAGGCTTAATCTTATTATAACTTCATATGCCAGGTTTGGTTGATATCCCCGGGAGGCCTGTCCTTTTCTGAAGGGAAAGGAGGAGGGGTAGACCTGGGGAAGAGCAGGGGGGAGGTAAAACTGTGGCCGGGATGTAATATATAAGAATTAAAAAGAAAGAAAATAGCATCTAATCACTCTGAACAAACAAGCAAACAACCAAAATTCAATTTCCAAACTGTGAATTCAGAGCTACACATAAAGCTACTGAGACATGGATCAATGGTCTAGAGCACCCTGCATCTCTCCTTCAAGTGGCACTGGTAACCCATGTATAACATAAAGGAATGCACTAAAACCCACCCCAAACCATTCTGTAAGCAAACATTTAGCTCCCACTGAGTTCCCGCCCTGACTTACCTCATCAGAGTGTGACCTAGAAGAGAGTAAGGCAAATAAACTCTTCCCTTAAAATAGGTAAAACAAAACCCAAAATAACTGAACATCAGGGACTTTCAGCTATCACAGGTCAAGGTGGATCATACCTGTTATCTCAGGACAAGAGGCTGAGGCAGGAGGATTGCTGAGTTTGAAGCAGTCTATACACTTTGAATTACTGTCCAATTCATCTTTCCCAGCTCAAACACGAAGCAGGGATAACACAGCAACCCCTGAGAACACTTCTCTCTCTCAAGCATGTCAGCTCAACTCTCTGAAGCAGATTAATTCTATGGAGCCCAGTCTAGCCCAGAACTCATTTCCCTCCAGCCTTGGTCTCAAATATTGGACCTCAACAGGCTAACACCCAATTTCTGTCCAACACAAAACAATTTAAAAAACAAAATTCGGATTCTTTCTAGACACACATCTGCCAGTTACTGCTACATGGTGACAAATGGAGACTGAGCACAAACCTGTGAAAACCAGAAAGTTCTATGAAAACACAAGCTGGAGGCACCAACTTGTGCCTCACTCAGCCACAGCTTCTGGTTACACTGTGTCCTCTCCACTAGCTTTTAGAAATAGCTACAAATATGGATACTCTGCACACACCTCCCCCATCCCCAATGTAACTAGCAGGCTAGAGATAAAGCTACGGAGATCAGCACCAGGAAGCAGGTCAGCCCCGATGACTAGTTATAAAGGAAAAGCAGACACCCCGTCCTAAGACAGTGCTCACTCAGTTGGCTGCTTGGAGGTCACTCCTGCTTCTTATCCTTTTCCCCAGAAGGGCCACCTCTGAGGGAGATATGAATCCTACCCTTCTATTATGATTTAGGGAAATCAGAAACCAAAGAAATTTAGCCCAGGAAAAGTGAAAGGTTAAATAAGCCATCTTCACTTAACAAAGCTGAACATTACAATAATGTATTATAATTTGTTTTTTATTACTGTGTGTGCCAGCACGCGTGGTGTGTAAATGTCACATGTGCAGAAGCCTTAGGAGGCCCCAAATCCCCTGGTGCTAGATAGAGTTCAGGGTGCCTGTGAATGGCCTGACATGGGAGTTGGGAATCAAACCCAAGCCTTCTGCAAGAATAGCAAACACTCTGAACCACTCAGCCATTTCTCCAGCCTCCCAACTTCATAAGCATTCAGTCCTTCAATAAACTCAATCACTGGAATTAAGGCCCGCTCCATGGTAAGATGCTTGAGACAGCTCAGGGGCCAAAAACCTGAGACTAGATAAGACATGGGCCATAGGAAAACCAAATATTACAGTTAACATAGCAATAAAATGGCTCCTAATGACAACCTATGCTCACAGATCAGTGCCTTGCTCAGCCCACACCAGAGAAGCTTCCTCTTGCAGCAGATGAAAGCGAATACAGACCCACAGCCAGACAACGTGCAGAGAGTGAGACTTTGTAACACTCAGTCCTAAACAGCACATCTCCATCAAATCCCTCCCCTCAGGGAACCCTGCAGAAGAGGAGGCAAACAGATTAAGAGCCAGTGGAGACAGGAGACACCAGGGAAACAAGACCTTCCAGACACAACAAAGCTGACCCACAAATGAACCACACAGACAGGCAGCATGCAGAGGGCCAGGTGGGTGTCTGCCTTCAGGGAAGAGGATACAAATATTCACCCCTAACTCAGAAGTTACCTCTAATTTTTAACTACTTGCAAAGGAAAAATTTAAAAAAAAAAAAAAAAAGAAATATTAAGGGCAGGCACTATGCCCAGCAGTAGATGACCAAACAAAACGAACTCAATGGTATCTTTGGAGGTTTTTGATCTCACAATGCTTTATCTGGACCATTTTTTTAACCTTATATATCTTTTGATTATTTATTATGGTTTTCTGTGGTTTTTAATGGGTTTTCTGTGTGTGTCAATGTTTTGGCATCTGTATGTTTCTTGTTCTCATTAGCTTTTTTTTACCAGTTTGTTTTGTCCTATTCTGGTTTGTTTTTATTTTCTTATTTGTACTATTATTTTAGATACCAGTTTATATTCTAATGAAAGAGAAAGAAAGGGCATAGATTTGGGTAGGTGAGAATGTGGTGAGGCTCTGGGAGTAGGAGAGAATCAGAATCAGAATATACTGCATGAAAAAAATCTATGCTCACATAGCATAGACCTGGAGAAGTCTCGGAGCACAGAAGAAAAAGCAGTAGCATACCACACACAATGGAGCCCTTGATATTTCCTATTGGCTGCACTGACTTGGCTTGCAAGCAGCTACTTTTAAAAGTCTCACTTGACCTCAGGTTGCCTGATCTCATGACATCTTTGCTGAAATGGACAGTGCCATTTAGGGGTCCTCCACTTTGGCACAGACAACCAGTGTCCACTCTAGTTACTGACACAGGGGGCGTTAACAGCTCTGCTTACTCTTCCCAACAAAACCAAAATAGCATGTCAACAGCTTACTTCAAGTGACAGCTTTAACATTTTCCAAGTAACATATTAGTCACTATCCAGAATGCACAAGGATGAAGAGGAGCATGCTTGACATGAGCAGAGGCTGAGTTCAAAGACAGAGAATCACTAAAGGACAACCCAGCATGGGAATAGACTACTTGTATAGGAAGGAGAGGACTAACAATCCCAGAAGAGCACACACACAAGCACCCACATACATGGAAGTCAGAAGACAACTTATTAGAATCGATTCTCTTTGTAAAGTTGGTGGGTTTTGGTTGTTTGTATTTTTTGTTTGGTTTTTGTTTTGAGACAGGGTTTCACTGTGTAGCTTTGGTTGTCCTGACAACCAGGCTGGACTTGAACTCCCAGAGATCTCTGCCTCTCAAGTACTGGATTAACTCCAGCTCTATCCAGAAGGAATTCATTAACAAGCAATGCAGAGTATTAACTAAGGTGTCATTTTGACTATTTTACAGATGTATCAAAACACTAAGAAAAACAAACACTGTGACCCTAAAACAGAAGTTCTTATCAATGTGTTTGAAGGTTATATACATAGTATTTCAATGTTTGAAACCAGGCTCTGAGAACTGAAACAATGTCTTCCCAGGAGCAGAGTAACTTTGTTACAGAAGAGACCTGTCTAAATTCTTTAGACTTCCTCCCTACCTGCCACAATCCCTCCAAAATTCTCCCTGGTGAATGGCTAATTTTAAGCATTAACCAGGCAAAATACCCTGTTAACTAATGCAGAGAAAAAAAAAACCTAAATTAAGTAAAAAAAGAAGCAGCTAGATTTCAGGGAATATGTTTTTAAGCCCAGCTACTTGGAAAACCACAAGTTCAAAGTCTGCCTAGGCTCCAGAGTTCAAGACCATCCAGGGAAAACAAGCAACTCACAAAAAAAAAAAAAAAAAAAAAAAAAAAAGAGGACTGAGCCACAACAAAGCCACAGTGCTGGCCTAACACAAGACCCCAAGTTTATTGCCCACTACCACAAAGAAATATCCAATGGGGGAGCAGAGTGATTATACCAACAAAATATTAACATACAAGATTAAAATCAAATATTGGGTAAGATAGCCAGGCATACCTTTAATCCATTTGGAAGGCAAAGGCAGGTGGATCTCTGTGAGTTCAAGGCCAGCCTGAATTATAAAGCAAATTCCAGGATAGCTAGCCATAAACTGTTACAGGGAGAAACTGTCTCAAACTTATAATAATAATAATCACAACTAAAAGAATAAAAATTAACAAGAAGCTGAGGGGTACTGCAATCCAGCATTTCAGTAGAGGTTGAGACAGATCAAGTTCAAGGCTAGCCTTCAAAACAAAGAAATCCCTGTCAAACCAGGAGGTGGTAATCCCAGCACTCAGGAGGCAGAGGCAGGTGGATCTCTGTGAGTTCGAGACCAGCCTGGTCTACAAGAGCTAGTTCTAGGACAGGCTCCAAAACCACAGAGAAAACAAGAGCTAGTTCTAGGACAGGCTCCAAAACCACAGAGAAACCCTGTCTCGAAAAACCAAATAAATAAATAAAAATCCCAGCACCTGGAAGGCAGAGGCAGGAGGATCATTAGAGGCCAGACTAGATTATAGGAGACTACCTCAAAAACAAAAACCCAGCTGGGTCTATGTGCAGGGAGCTTATGGACAGCCTGGTCTACAAAAGGAGTTTCCTGCAAAATTAGTCTTAGCAGCCTTGGTATACAAGCCTACAAACTCAGATTATCTCTCCTAAAGGAAACAGTCACATTTCCTTTCCCTTGGGTGTGAATGGGAAGGGGAACACAGTAACCCAACACATGTTACCTCACCCGCCCCACACCCCGGCAAGGTACCATGAACTACAGTGCTAGCTAGCGCTACATATGTCACTGGGGTGTGATTCAGACCTCTATGGTCCTTCTCCAAAGCCATAAACCAAATCCAATCATAAGACAAATCCAAGAGAGGTCCTAAGTGTCAAAGATGTGAAGTACAAAGAACAGAAACTCAGATGAGACAAGATAAGGGAGACAACACATCTCAGGTGGATCCTGAAACAGACATTTGCAGAAGGACCTGAGGAAATCAAAAGAAAGCCTAGCTTCCCTAGTTTTGACAAATATTGACTGGATGGGATGAGGTCCACAGATCTGCATTGTATTTCTAAGTCTAAATCTCAAATACTAGGAAGAAAAACTAGCTGGACAATTTGCTTTTCTCTCCCTGAGTAGACTCTGCCTATTTTTAAAGTTAGCAGAGAATTAGTTAACCCACGTGTGGCAGCTCAAACCTTGAAGCCAGGCTCAGGAGCACAGGCAGCCTATGCTAGACAGCACAGAACTTAGGGCTCAGCATGACAGGGTCCTAGTTCTGATTTCATTCCAAACACCACACACACACACACACACACACACACACACACACACACACACACACAAAACTGACTAGATGGAAAAGTACATTACACTCAATCCTGAACAAAAGCTCCTACTCCTTGTATCCCATAATGCATATAGACAAGTCAGAAGAAGAAAGGATCTCATGCCAACTTATGTAGCTGAGGCTGGCCCTGAGATTTATTTTTAAAATACCAGAAGTACTTGGGGTATGGTTGAGTAAGAGTCCATATTAAGTCGTAATTTTAGCACCCATTTAGTGACCATTTAGCAGCCATTTAGTGACCAGCCACCAGAAACTGACACCTACAATGATGTTCCCATTGGGGCACATTTCTCTCACTGGCCTTTTATACCTAAAATGTAGTGCATGTTTAAGAACATCGTTCCAAAGCCAAGCCCTCCTTCCTAGGCTGCAGCTTTCTGCTTTACAAGGCAAACCAGGCATTACAGGTATCCCTGGCTCCATACCCTCTCACCTGCCTAGTCTAGACAGCAACTCGGTGTGCCAGGTAAAGATGCACATTAAAAAAAAAACTAAAGAATAGTAAATATTTATATAGCCAATGAACACTGGTCACTAGCTACAAGTAAGGTGACAGCTGCTAAAACTAACTTTAACTCCTGAGCTTGGGCAAGGTTCTCCCACTAACTGAGACAACTACAGGATCACAGAAGACATGAGAGTTCCTTTTAGGTTTTGTTTTTTTGAGACAAGGTTTCACTGAGAAGATCTGGCTGACCTGTATACCAGGCTAGCCTGAACTCAGAGATCTACCTGCCTCTGTCTAAGAGTCCTGGAATTAAAGGTGTGCATCATCATACCTGGCCTGAACTTCCTATTTGACATTTACTACCTCTATGAGTCAGCAATGTGATATAATTCAAGTATACATTCTATTGAGTACTGAAACTCAACAAAACTAACCAGGCAGTTTTAATACACTGACCAAAAAATAGAGAAAAAACTTGGTGTGGGTCAAATTCTCAACTTTGTATTAAACCTGTTAATGATCTCAGCCAGGTGGTGGCATACCTTTAGCCCCAGCACTCCAGTGGCAGAGACAGGCAGATCTGAGTTTAAGGCCAGCCTGGCATACAGATAAAGAAACATCATCTCAGCTGGGCAGTGGTGGCATGTGCCTTTAATCCTAGCCTGTGGGAGACAGAGGCGGATCTCTGTGAGTTCGAGGCCAGCCTGGTCTACAAAAGCAAGTTCCAGGACAGGTTCCAAAACTACAGAAAAACCCTGTCTCAGAAGAAAGAAAGAAAGAAAGAAAGAAAGAAAGAAAGAAAGAAGGGAGGGAGGGAGGGAGGGAGGGAGGGAAGGAAAGAAAGAAAGAAAGAAAGAAAGAAAGAAAGAAAGAAAGAAAGAAAGAAAGAAAGAAAGAAAGTCTCAAAAAACAAAAAGACTAAATTCCAACAGCAATCTCTGGGGAGCTTGGAAGGGATTGACCCAAGGCTTCTGTCACTGCTTCCTTCAGCTCATCTCTCTGACATCAAGTTATCGGAGTGTGTGTGTTTCCTATTTCTATCCCACTAGCCATCTGTCGGGGGTCTAGAGTACAGCTCTTTGGAACATGTGAGGAAGAAATTAAAAGATCCCCTCAATTAGATCATTTCACCTTCGCACGCCTTTAATCCCAGCACTCCGGAGGCAGAGGCAGGCGGATCTCTGTGAGTTCGAGACCAGCCTGGTCTACAGAGCTAGTTCCAGGACAGGATCCAAAGCCACAGAGAAACCCTGTCTCGAAAAACCAAAAAAAAAAAAAAAAAAAAAAAATCATTTCACCTTAATCTACAAGGACTTGGGTCTAAACTAGTATGTTTTATAAAGTCCTGAGTAAAGATGATCGGAAACATTCAAAAATGTGTTAAGAACACATTAAGAGAGGTTGGCCACAAATCCTTGAAAACAATATCTTTGCAAACTCTAAGAGTCCCCCCAACAAAGGCTAAAATAAATAGCTGGGCTGGTCTTGGTGGGATACACTTAACTCCTACACTCAGAAGATCTGACTTCATGGCAGTCAGTGCTCCATAATGAGAAGAGTTGATCATAGATGGTTTGGCAGGAGACCTATCAGCTATGCTTGCCAACAAACCCAATCAGTGACTGTGTTCCAATTCACAATCACTGGACACTGGACACCATCCTTCCCCCAGCAATTTCAGATGTGACTTATTTGTGGCTCTGGTGATTGGACCTGGAGCTTCCTGTAATCCATGCCAAGGGCTCCACCTCTGAGCTGGATCCAGGGTCCTATCCAATTTCAAACTTTAACCTCAACTCTGTTGAGAATTTAAACTCTCCGTTTCCTTGCACTATAATCTTCGCATAGGTTTTTTAAATCTAAGTTTGCTCTGATTCACACCTAAAACATTGAAAAGTTAAAAGGGATCTGGAAAAATCAAGATCTAGTGTCAGAGCCTGACTTCCTGCTGGCGGGAATTTCCCATTACCTCGCGCTGCGTTTCGGACCTGCAGAGGAGCACACTAGTTCATTACATTACACTGGCTGTGTTTTCTTCTGTTTCCCAAAAGCTAACTTGAAGGCGCATCTATCATCCCTTCATATAAAACCCGTTTAGTTTCGAAAAAAGGCCGAGTCCTTCTTTGTCATTCAAAACCCCACTAGCTTGCAATCTCCTTTCTCCAAAGTCTGACACTGGTTCGCACAGATGGCACCGCAGTTTTTCTCATGCTGAGTTTTGCACCCAGGTGCCAGAACTCAGTAGTCAAGGGAGTCCCGCGGCCACGCAGTCTACACAGATGTCTGTCCCTTCCCGGCTGAGTCCAAGTCACTCACCCACCTCGTTTCCTACCTGATCGAGCCCAGGTGACCGGGAAGGGCGGGAAAGGAGGAAGCTCTCGGCATAGTGCAGGGGCACACAGTGGGGACTGGAGAGATCAAGTCTTGTGGCTGACTGTCTCTGCACCACTGAACCCTTGATCCCGGGGTCGTGCGCCTCTGCTCTGCAGACTTAGGAAGCGCGATCGCGCTCTCAGCGTGGGAACCCCCCCCCAACCCCAGATCCCGAAGGCTTCTTTAAAGTCCAGGCCCAGGTACATCAACCCAGAAAGCAGGTGCGCGCAGCAAGATGAGCGTGGAGCGCGCGGGCCACTCGGCCGCGTGACGCCCACCGGGGGCCCCATAAGGCCGTTGGCGCGGCAGAGCACGCACGGGGCCCAGGGCGCAGTCAGGAGGCCGCGCCGGCCGTTGGTGGGGGTGGGGACGCGCCGCGCGGCCTCCCCGGGCGCCCCGCTCGCGGCCCCAGATCGGCTCCCTCCGGACCCGCATCCGCCCCGCCCCACCTGCGTCCCACGTACCTGCGCGGCTGAGCGGGAGGACCGGGCTGTTGCGCGGGAATAGGTGGCTGCGTCCCTCGCGCGGTGCCCCGGAACGCGTGCCCGCCGCCAGTTATATAGCCGCGCTCAGCCCAACCTGCTGCTCCCGTCGCTCACAGTGACCAATGGTCGCCCCGCCGCCGCGCCTCTTGGTTGCGATTGGACGGTACTTTCATCCAGGGGCCGGACTCCTGAGTGGCTGCCTCATCTGCCTATGATTACGGGATCCAGAGCCTAGATGGACATGAAGTCTCACCAATACTTGAGTCGATCGTGAAAACGAGGGCGGGATGCCCTGTGAGCGACACCCAGACAAGCCAATATCTGTACACAACCGCTCTCATTGGCTTACATATCTTCCTCTGGGCGGAAACCCGCGGTTCAGGCAGGAGCGGTTGATCCACAAGGTGGGGCCCGTGTACTTTGGGGAAGTAAACCCCATGCAAGTAGGAGGTGGGCGCGGGGGGGACCAAGGAAGCCACCAGCCAATCGCAACGCTGGATGAAACTGATTGACACGGAGGGATGGATTTCTCCAAAGACAGCCCCAGGGCGGCCTTGCCCTCTGGGGCGGTTAAGAGGATGTGCTAGCTGCGCCTTCCGTTCTCTTTCTTTTCTCTTCCTCTTAAATCGAGTCCTGTCCCTAAGGCCCCCCTCTCCTACCTTCCCTGGTGACTTTGGTACCCGGGATCCAAGTGACAAAGTTTCCCGGGTTTTTTTTTGTTTTTCCTCTTCACATCAAAACTTTTTTTTTTCTGCATGCGTTTCGGAAGAGCAGTCACTGCTGACCCTTAGCATTAGTCAGCACGAAATCTGTGGCCACAGAGGACAGCGAAGTAGGAGACCCCAAAGCACCCCCGTGCGGCAGCCTCTCTGGGATTGCGCGTGTCCCCGGTGACTTCCTAGCGGGTGGTGCACGAGTGGTCCGTGGTTGTTTTCAGGAGCTTTTTCCTTCTCGTGAGTGCAGAGACAAGATCCATACTCAGGCCTGAGTGCGCCGTGGGGTGCGTCACCACCAGCCATTGTCACGTGCTTTTCTAATTGAAATGGGAATTTATCCAACTCTTAGGTAGACACGCCTAAAGTTCCCCACAACGCTCCAGGGACCAAGTATTACCTCCTACTGTCCGCAGCTTGGGATTTTGTGATCCCTCTGTTTGGCCACCAGAAGCACTTTATATTAAAGAACTGTGGTGGGCCAAATTCTAGATATAGACCGGACCTGGTCTGTGGTCCCAGGAGTTGGAGGCAAGGGGAGAAATTCAAGTCATCCTGGACTATATAACAAGTCTGAGGCCCGCCTGAGCTACATGAAACTCTGAAAACAAGCTAGCTTGTATTTGTTTGTTTTGTTCTGATTTTTTTTTTTTCTCTTTTAGGGCTTTTTGAAACAGTGCTGACCTGGATTTACCATGTAGCCTAGGCTGACCTCGAACTCACGAGCTTCCTACCCTGACCTCCTGAATGCTGGGAATAGGGACATTAAAGTGTTACAGAGAATTTCTGAAAACGGAACACGTGGACAGTCCCCTAGTGCAAAAGAAAGACTCAGAGTCAGCCCAGTCCATGGTGGAAGGAAAATGGAACCATGCGGAACCTGGAACTCTGGAGGCCAGAAGCCAAGTGAAAAGTCTAGAGTTCCAACAGCCCGGCATCTTCTGCCATGACGCAGAGGGAAGCTTCAGGGTGCCTGTCTACAGGCCGTGGGCACTTGAGTCTCCAGTGGAAACCTGCTTCTAGGGCTGCATGCACCAAGCCCTGAAGCGGCACGGACATTTCCGCATTGAGAATCCTTTAGGATCTCTTAGCCCAACTAAGGAATCAGAGAACTTTGGCAGATTTTCACAAGGATTTTTTTAAATTGAAATCCCCGTGCTCCTGACTGCTTTGCCTTTCTTCCCTTTTTCTTAATTGATTTAAAAAAAAAAAAAGTCTCTCTTTTGATTCTGCCTCTGCTGGGATTAAAGCAGTGCACCACCACAGCCATCTTTTAAAAATAAAATAAACCGGGCGGTGGTGGCCCACGCCTTTAATCCCAGCACTCGGGAGGCAGGCGGATCTTTGAATTTGAGGCCAGCCTGATCTACAAGAGCTAGTTCTAGGACAGGCTCCAAAGCTACAGAGAAACCCTGCCTCAAAAATAATAATAATAATAAATTTAAAGATGTATTCCTAAAGGCAGAATAAAGATACATATCTTTTTATTGTTTGAGAATTGTATACTTGCATGTGAAATGTTTTGATCAAGGCCATCCTCTCTAATTACATTGGGTCTCTGTTTGAGTTTTGGTTTTTTGTTGTTGTTTTTCCCACTAGGTCCACTTAGTGCTGCCTGTATGGTTGTAGGGCCATCTACCAGAGCAATAGTAGCCTCTCAGGTGGGATCTACCTAAAGAAAACTGCCCTTCCCTCTCCTATAGCCATCAGCAGCCTCTAGCTCCTCAGCTAAGGGTGGGACTTGTGCTGGAATTTTGACTTGAACTTTTCTGGGTCTTGTGCATGCTGTCCCTGTCATTGCGGGTTCATAGGTGTAGATGCCCTGTTGTGTCCTGAGCCATCCACTCTCTCTGCCCTGTATGATCATTTTGCCCCCATATTCTGCAAAGAACACGGAGCCTTGAATGAGCATAGGCTATATAGACATCCCATTTAGGACTGAGAACTCCAGTCTCTTATTCTAGGATGTTGACAAAATTATGAGTCTCTATATTAATCACCATTGACTGCAAGAAACTTCTCAGGAAGAGTTAAAAATTTTCACTAATCTGAGGGTGGCACACAGGGCCTGAGGTCCTCTCTGTAAACTGAGACAGAATACCATCTCAAGTTCAAGACCAACCTGGGCTTTTTTTTTTTTCTTTTTGGTTTATCAAGACAGGATTTCTCTGTGGCTTTAGACCAGGCTGGCCTCGAACTCACAAAGATCCACCTGCTTCTGCCTCCCAAGTGCTGGGGTTAAAGACGTGCGCCACCACTACCTGACCAACCTGGGCTTCTTAGGGAGAGTACTTCAAAAGAAAGAAAGGAAGGAAGGAAGGAAGGAAGGAAGGAAGGAAGGAAGGAAGGAAGGAGAAAAAAACCCTACCCAAACATCTGGCCACGAGTTTCCCAGCACAACCTCAAACTCCACAGCTATAAATAAATGAGACAGGGTTTCTCCATAGCTTTTGGTTCCTGTCCTGGAACTAGCTCTTGTAGATCAGGCTGACCTCGAACTCTCAGAGATCTGCCTGCCTCTGCCTCCCTAGTCCAGCTCACTTATTTACAATCTGGAGGAGTAAACTGGATGTGTCGGCCACGCCTTTAATCCCAGCTCTCACAAAGCTGAGACAGAGTTCAAGACCAGCCTGGTCCACAGAGTGAGTTCCAGGACAGTCAAGGCTAAGCGGGGAAACCCTGTGTCAAAAAAAATAATAATAATAATAATAGAAAGTAAATATAATATGTTAACAGGAAGCTAAAAACAGGGAACTGGGAAGATGGCTCAGCCGGTAAAGGTGCTCACCATCAAGCCTGGTGACCTGAGTCCAATCCCCTGGACCCATATGGTGGAAGGAGATGGTAACTCCCACAAGTTGTCCTCTGACCATCACATGTGTGCTGCACACACAAGAAGGAGGAAAAGAGGGGCTGGAGAGATGGTTCAGTGGTTGAGAGCACTGGCTGCTCTTCCAGAGGTCCTGAGTACAATTCCCAGCACCCACATGGTGGCTCACAGCCATCTGTAATGAGATCTGGCGCCCTCTTCTGGTCTGTAGGTATATATGCAGACAGAACCCTATATACATAATAAATAAATCTTTTTTTTAATATTTATTTATTATTATGTATACAATATTCTGTCTGTGTGTATGCCTTCAGGCCAGAAGAGGGCACCAGACCCCATTACAGATGGTTGTGAGCCACCATGTGGTTGCTGGGAATTGAACTCAGGACCTTTGGAAGAGCAGGCAATGCTCTTAACCGCTGAGCCATCTCTCCAGCCCCTAAATAAATCTTTAAAAAAAAAAAGAAAGGAAAAGAATAAAGAAAGAAGGGAAGGAAGAGAAAAAAGAAAAGGAAGGAAGCAAGGAAGGAAGGAAGAGAGAGAGAGAGAAAGAAAGAAATCTGGCTACATAGTCAGACACAATAGCACAGAAACACAGACACAATAACACAGTCTCCACTTCCAGGGGATAGACACCAAACCATCCAGAAAATGAGAGCAAGTCTACAGGTACTGTTATGGAGCTGTTCAAGAGAAAGCGAGCAAAGAGAAAGAATGGGAACAATTTTCTAGGCCTAGGTCTTAACAACGTGGCAGAGGCTCCCATGGAAAGACTGGAGAGCCTGGGCAGTCCAGGTCCATCTGTGTCTTTTCACTGGGCTTGCGCTGGTGAGATCGAATTTGGGTCACAAGAAACAGCTAATGATTACTGACAGCGGGATGAACTTTGTCTCAGCGGAGAAGATACGCTTAGTTTTCATTCCGCATGCTTTGCTAAGATTTTTTTTTCTATTTAATTTGTTGCTGTTTTGTTTGAGTCAGAGCCAGTCTGGCCTTTAACTTCTGATCCTCCTGTCTCCACCTTCCAAGTACTGGGATGGCAGGCCCGCGTCACCATTCTCGAAGTGTGGCCGACCTGAGGAGGTCAGAGGGACAGTAAGTAGCCCTGTCCTTCCACTATTTGGAGCCTGGACATCAAAGATTGTTACCGTCCCCTGGGCCCTTGATAGAAAGATCTTTTGGTTGTTGTTTTTGGACAAGATATCACCACATAGCCTTGGCTGACTGCAACTTGATCTGTAGACCTGGGCTGGTGTGGAATTCAGAGCTCCACTTGCCTCCTGAGTACTGGGATTTAATGGTACTTGTTTTCACTTTTGGCCTGGGATTAGGAGCTTGAACCCATCTTGAGCAACACTCACCTCCAAAAGAAGAAGGAGGAGGAGGAGGCCAAAAGAAGAAGGAGGAGGAGGAGGAGGAGGAGGAGGAGGAGGAGGAGGAGGAGGAGGAGGAAAGAAAAGATAGTAAACTAAACCAGTAAGCCAGGCCAGGTCAGCAAGCACTCTTCCCACAGTCTAACGACTAGAGTTTGGTTCCAGGAACCCACATCATGATAAAACCTACTCATGAAAGCTGCCCTCTGACCTCCAAACACATGACAATGGCATACAAAAGTGGAAACTCACACATACAAAATAAGTAAGCATAATATTTTTTTGTTGTTGTTTGTTTGTTTTTTGAGACAGGGTTTCTCTGTAGCTTTGGTGCCTGTCCCGGAACTAGCTCTTGTAGACCAGACTGGCCTCGAACTCACAGAGATCCGCCTGCCTCTGCCTCCCAAGTGCTGGGATTAAAGGTGTGCGCCACCACCACCCGGCAGTAAGCATAATCTTTAAAATTAAGAAATAGCCGGGCAGGGCTAGAGAGATGGCTCAGAGGTTAAGAGCATTGCCTGCTCTTCCAAAGGTCCTGAGTTCAATTCCCAGCAATCACATGGTGGCTCACAACCATCTGTAAAGAGGTCTGGCGCCCTCTTCTGGCCTTCAGGCATACACACATACAGAATATTGTATACATAATAAATAAATATTAAA